>NC_080671.1:246414781-246522281 GCF_030247195.1 Topomyia yanbarensis
AGCCCACCACAAGCAGCGTCAAAGCGATTCAGCGGATTCAGATCGACGTTGGAGGGCAGAATTTTGAGTGATAACCGACGACTGGTTGAGCTTCAACAACCACGTCGACTACGTCTGTGAAAAGTCGGCGAAGACAACGAGAATCATGCCAAATGTCGGTTACCGAGACGAGACGTATGCTATCGACTGTTTCGTCATCGATACTTCGATATGAGGTTCCTGCCTGGGGTGCTGCGCTGCAAACCAAGCGGAATCGTGAAAAGCTGAACCGGACATTCCGGCTGATGCCCGTACGAGTCGCGAGTGGTTACAGAACAATATCGTCGGAGGTAGTATGCGTTATCGCCGGCATGATCCCGAAAATGCATCACTATGGCTGAGGACTAATCCCAAATGTGAGAGCTTGGGTGCATAGGAAACATGGAGATGTGAACTTACATTTGATGCAAATTTTGTACGGGCACGGATGCTTACGGAAGTACTTGCACCGGTTTGGACATGCTTCGGCACTCCTTTACCCGGAGTGTGTAAACGTGCAAAGACACAGGAACACGTGGTCTACGTTCGGAGAAGTTTTCATAGAGTGTGATAGTTGACAGTATCGTTGAAGAGATGTGCCACGACGAGCATACCTGGGACGCTGTCAATAGAGTGGTTACGAGTATACCCTCCGAGATGCAGAGGAGGTGGCGAAGGGACCAACAAAGTACGCCCTTGGCTAGAAAGTCGCCGTTAAATCACAAATTGGGATTCACGAGAAATTCCGCCGCCGGGGAACTATCCGTTGGTGTAGATTAGGTCCCCCGCCGGGGACCAGTTGAGTAGTACGCAACGTAGAACCGGGTTCGAGTCATCTGGGCGCCAGTGATACGGACGTTAGACTTAACCGGAATCGCCGGACCGACCTTAACACCCTACCGGATAGCTCGTGAGTAGGGTAGATGCACAGCCGGGGATCAGACCGCGTCGAATAGCTAGCAATGGATCATTGGGGCGCCAGTGAACCGGAAGCTACGCTCCACCCGGAATCGCTGGATGGACCTTAGCACCTACTGGCTGGTCCGTAGAGTAGGCTAGGTCCATCGCTGGGGCTACATCGAGTAGATCGGAACAAAGCGGTGAGCTAATTGACTCACGGAAACGAACATCGGCATCGGGAGAAATCTACCGCTCGTTATCGGGAGAACCTGCCTCGCCTAGGAATTCTCCTTCGGAGTAGGCCAGATCCATCGTTGGGGACTGGACCGAGTAGTTTGCGAACAAGTCGGGAGCTGAACGAGTAAGTGCTGCTAAATGGTACGAGAAGAAAGTTTCGGTGCATAGTGGCACAAGGGAGCCGAAGGGCTAGGTAAATTAGACATTCTGAAGTTTTCCGCCCAGATTGTCTTCGTAGGGGAAGAGCATAAAGTTTCGACCCACTGCTAGCTGTCCGACTACCATGTAGAAATTTCCAGTCTGTGTTGATGGTGAAGAACACACCACCGTCGAGGAGTAGTGCTGTAACCCTACTGAAGGAACTAACTGCTAAGTAGTGGAATTAGAGTGGGTGTTATGCTCATAAAAACCCCCTCCCCGAAGTAATGCCGTAAGGTAGTGCCGGGGAGGATTCAGGTTTTAGGCAAGAGTAGTGGTTTTTGGCGAGTCGGATGGCAACACAAACCAGCTCCCTGAGACATTACAGTTTAATATATTTTTTTCCTGCAGCCTCAGGGCTTTTTTGGAAGTTTTTTGCTATCTTCTAAAAACAAAAACAAAAAAAAACACACACAGTCGATTGGTATATGAGACTCGGCCAAATAACAAATCGGAATTGAAAATAAGAAAATTTTCTGAACTATATATGAAGAAATAATAGCTCATTGAGTTAAAACTATCAGCAATAGTCTAGAAATGTCTCGCTCATATACATACTAATTTCATAATAAATCCAGTGAAGATAAATTTTCTGTATTGTATTGTGAAGATATTTTTGTTCCTTACATGAGAAACTATCAACTGTCTTCTAGAAATGTTTCGCTCACATACAAATAATTTAAGGTTATATCATTCATGGTTATTCACGATAGATTTAAATTCTTCCACATAATTGTAATTTTCAGTGTTTTGTAGTACTTGCACCGACTTTTTAGTCGTAGAAAATTCAACTTTGGTTGCATCTAAATGCAGTAGTAGTAATACAGTAGTCTAGATAGCCCAAAAAATAGTAGTTTGCAATATTTTCTAAACTGCTAAGATGTAACGAGATGAAAATTTCACTTTCGAGGTCTGGTTATTAGAGTGTTGAAATGATGATTGACATGATCGTATATCACGCCTCTTGGTTTAGAACCGAGCATATGAGCATAAGGTGTAATGTTTCTTCCTTCGAACCTCTTGCTCTCGTGTACATATTTATTACCATTTATTAACGCATTTTTTCCGAAGATATTAAACATTAGATAGTCCTTCCTGAGTTTCAAAAGAACTTGATAGTGTCCCCGATACTCGGACGTAACACATCACTCGATCCATAGTCGATTTGATCAAATATGTCGGTTTAGCTAGAAACCCATATTCGTGTATTAGATCCCATAGGTGATCTCAATCGATTGTATCATATGCGGCTTTGAAATCTATAAACAGGTGGCACGTTGTAATTGCAACATTTTTGAAAGACTAGTCGAATCGAAATTATTTCGTTTGTTATGATGCATGCCCCAGTAAAACCTGCTCTGAATTCCCCATTTTTCTCTATGGGCAGCGGTGAACACTTTGTAGGTGGCATTCAGCAATGTGATTGACTGGTACTTGCAACAATCCAGGTTATCACCTTTGTTATAGACGGGACATGTGTACTACTCCCTCATTATTTTATATGAAGAGTAAACTGCAATAAGAACGTAGGGAAACGTATATCTGCAAAAACAAACACGGACATTTAAAAACTGCAGCCATTTTCAAAATCTCTCTCGATTTAGCAGAAGCTTTTACTAGATCGAACAATCGACTAATGATACATATGCATACTATGCTGAAGTATGCTCTCCAAAATGTGATTTTGTGTAAAGGTTTGGGAGAAAAGTTCTTCATTCAAACATAGAATGAAGAATTTTGCTCCCAAACATTTACGGAAAATCACCTATAATTCTCACAAACTGACATCAGCAGCCTGGTAAATATAAACATTTGAATTGTGCGTTTATTTTCCCGGCAAGCAGTTTATTGTCTATTTATTCTTCATTAGTGGGAGGGTAACCTAATTTTCACCTCTCAAGAACTTGCGAAAAGCTACTGACAATGCAGTATGGAAGCTCCACCTCAACGGCATTCCTTATTATTGAACGCCCAGGCAGTTTAGTAACTATAATAACATATCGGAAAGAATGAAATATTCAAACCAACAGTCAGACTATAGAAATCATCAATGGGGAAACACGTGGCTGCAACCATGCGATAGCATGCGGCTAACCGACATTTGTGATTTCTTACCTATTTCACCATTGTGCTATATGATCGGTGTAAAGTCAGACCGGACTAAGTAGCAAAATCTCAAAAGAAGAGAAAATGATAGGATTGAATCAATAATTTCTTCTCCAGCTACATTTCATTTGCGCCAGATTTGAAAAATATTATCATTAGCATGAATTATGAAATGAATCCATTGCGGATAATACCGTAAAGAATGCAAAGATTCAATTTTTGTACACGTTTTTCTCTGTATCAATGTAATATCGCTTAGTCCGGTCTGGCACAAAACCGACATCTTGCATGCGCGTGCGCTTTGTATTCGTTTTCACTGAAGTTAGACTGGACATACGGCATTTGGTAGAAATGCGGCTGCAAATATGGGTATTTCATCAACTTTACTAAAATGTGAATAACTCAAAAACGAAGCATCGTAGCTATGTAATGTAAGCGAACAAAAAATTCTACACAAAGCAAGCTACAATCCTATGCAATAATATGGGGTACTTTTGAATAAAATATCGGAGATATTTTGGTTCGAACTAGAAAATGCTAGCCGTGAGTAATCATCAAAATTTTAAAATTTTAGTTATACCAAAAAATAGCTTAATTCCTTGCGCAACTTTACACGAGCGGGATTGTTGATATCTTTTACGTAAAAGTTTTAAAAATTCGAGAAAGCGCCGCAGCCGATCCTGTAACCTTTCGCCTTAATATTAAATATTTCTTTTGATAGTAGTCCGATTTCAACAATCTATAGCTTGTTCGAAAGGTATTTGTTAAAGCTGTCTACATATAAATTGTTAAATTTGTTTATAAAAACTGCGAAAAACGTCAATTTTACGCATTCAAATATTCATATCTTGGAAACTAAACATCAGAATCAAAAAAAAATAATAGCGTTCTTACTGTTTTTTAGTTCTTTCATTTAAAATCGGTTTGGATAAGATCGGTACAGCCATTGCTGAGAAACACGAATGAGAATTTGTCCGTTATATACACACACAGACATTGTCCCAAATCGTCGAGCTGAGTCGAGTGGTATATAAGACTCGGCCTTCTGGGCCTCGGAAAAAATCTTGAAAGTTTGAGCGAATTCTATACATTTCTTTTATAAGAAATGTAAAAACCTATGAGAATTTTCGAAATGGGATTAGGGCGATGTCTGGCCCATAAACCATTGTTTCTTAAATCAAATAATAATTATTTTATCAATTCTAATGGATTGGATCTAGCCCGGTCTGATTAAGTCAAATTCTTGGGTCTAAATTATGACTGAAATCTTACTTTTATGCATAAACACTAAAGAAATTCAAGCAAAACGTAACAAATATTTGAAAATGGCGAAAGTTATTACGAAAACCACTACCACTCGAACCGTTCCAATAGCGCTTGGAAAAGAAAAACCAACTTAATCCACCTAGCAGTGAGATGAGACATTTCTTACACATATCACTGTTGGAGCATTTATTAATTTGCAGAATTTACGCGAAGTAGGCACACAACAGTTTCTTGTCTGCACGAATAAAACCTCGAATAAACTGAATAAACTATCAAAAATCAATAAAACGAACAAAATAAAAAAAGGAGCGAAAAACGAAAAAAAGGCTTTCAAATTCATAAAATGAATAGAAAGATTAATATAAATAAAATTAATTAAATTCATAAATCAAATTAGATTAGCTCATTAAATGAAAAATTAGGTAATATTTAAAAATATGTTACTATGTTTTAATTGCCGCACGGTTCTACTGTATCGATTTTGTTGGCTACTGACCTCAAATTTGCCGAAAATAGTCAACAAAATCGATACAATATTTAAAAATAGTTTTAAAACTAATAGAATAAATTAAATTGACTCAAACTAACAAATTAAATAAAATAAATTATCATGAAATAAATCAAATGAATCAAACGAATCAAATGAATCAAATGAATCAAATAAATCAAATGAATCAAAGGAATCAAATGAATCAAATGAATCAAATGAATCAAATGAATCAAATGAGTCAAATGAATCAAATGAATTAATTGAATCAAATGAATCAAATGAATCAATTGAAACAAATTAATCAAATGAATCAAATAAGTTCGCTCAGTGGACTGTATACATGCATCAGGGACAATTTCCGTAGAATTCTGGGCGGACACATGAACCGAAAGGAGCACTAGCACTTAATAAAACTTTCAGGGTACCTTTCACATTTATTTACTTAACCTTTGATCTGTACATGTTGAAAGCTAGAATTAAACTGATGATTTCTGCTCTTACTTCTGCTCTATTTAACACAAAAAAAGGACGCCATCGGTCGCGCGCGTAAAATTCGCGCGCTTGTTTTTGCCCACCAAGGGGTTGTCGCGTTGCTGTCATCATTACGGTAGACACGCAAGGGGTGCATCAATTTTTATTACACCGTTCATTCGAGATGTCGGCTCGAACATCCTCCCCCCGAGATGATTTGAAAAACCTGCCTGAAGAGCTTGAAGATTCAGCGTTGTCAAGAATCGGGAGCAAAGCTAGTTTGTGAATTGGACGTCGTAGGATTCCTGTTTTTGTACGCAAATCCACTACTCGTACCAGACCGTCTTCAGCAGGGAAAGTTTGCTCAACTCTTCCAAGTTTCCAAGATTGTGGTGGTAAATTATCTTCTTTAATTATTACCACCATGCCTGGTGCAATATTGCATGTCCTCTTTGTCCATTTGGTTCTGGTCTGCAATTCCATAAGGTACTCTCGGGACCATCGTTTCCAAAAGTTTTGTCGAAGTTGCTGGACATATTGCCAACGAGAAACTCTATTCACTGGAATCTCTTCATATGTTGGCTCCGGTATGGACGTTAATGGACGGTCGATCATAAAATGCCCCGGAGTAAGCGGTTCAGGATCAGCTGGATCATCGGAATGAGCATAAAGAGGCCGAGAGTTTAGAACAGCTTCAATTTGACAGAGAAGTGTAGAGAACTCTACCATGTTAAGGGTAGTAGTATGGCATACTCTTTTAAGTACGGATTTGGCACTCTTTACACCTGCCTCCCATATTCCCCCCCATGTGAGGAGCACTTGGTGGAATCATTTTCCAGTTAATTTTTCTAGGTTGACAAAATTCAAACAGCTTCCTTTCCGTTAACTGCTGTTTAAACATTTGGTACAATTCATGCAGTTGGTTCTTTGCACCAACGAAGTTGGTCCCATTGTCAGAGAACATGTCCTCTGGTACTCCTCGTCGGGATACGAACCGGTGTAACGCTGCGATGAAAGAATCGGTTGATAGGCTTTCGACTGCCTCCAAATGAATACCCTTGGTCACCATACACACAAAGATACAAATGTACCCCTTAACAGCAACTGCCCTTCGTCCAGCTTGCTTCAAAAGAATAGGTCCAGCATAATCGAGTCCAACCTTTTGAAAAGCTGGTGCTCGTTCACAACGACTGGCTGGCAGGTCACCCATGAACTGGCCTACCGTTGTCGGTTTGGTTTTAAAGCACTGGACACAGCTACGAGTGATCTTACGCACAGCAGAACGACCATTCGGAACCCAAAACTGACGCCGAAGAGTCGCTAAAAGAGCGATAGGACCTATATGCAGATTCTCACGATGAAGTGCATTAATTAGACTGTCAACTACATTATTGCGATTTGGTAAAATCCACTGGTGTTTGCTGGAAAATGGTAGTTGGGAATGTCGAAGTCGACCGCCAACTCTTAGCATCTCTTCGTCGATAACAGGATTCAAATTGTACAATCTCTTGCATTGCGCACCTGATTTCAAACGGGCTATCTCATCTGCAAATTCTTGATACTGAATCACTCTAACAATCACCTTCATAGATTCGTTCATTTCGGTCATAGTAGGGTATTTTTTCAGGATACGGGTTTCCGCTGATTTCTCCTTCGCGTTCTTGCAGAATCGTAGAACATATGCAATAACTCTTTGTAATTTACGAAAAGATTCAAATTTTTGGAAAACTGGTAATTTTTCATAACGCACAACCGTATGCACCACGACAACACACTTCATTTTTGGAATATCATCATCGCATAGTTGGGTAGGAGTTTCAATCTCGTAAGGATCACTTTTCAAGAACAATGGACCACTCCACCATAAATTGTTCGTTGCTAACTTAATGGCTGATTGACCCCGAGAAACCACATCGGCTGGATTCTCAGAAGTTTTTACGTATCTCCATTCAAAATCATTCTCAGTAGAGATAATTTCACATACTCTGTTTCGCACGAAAATTTCTAGTAGGCTGGGATTTTTCTTCAACCATGCGAGAACCACTTGGCTGTCAGACCACAACACGATTGCACTGAAAAGCAAATTCGAGGAAGAAATAATTTTTCGCACGAGACGATGCAGCAGTAACGCAGCCGCTAGTTCCTTGCGAGGAATTGTGAGAGCTGCCTTTGGAACTACTTTCGATTTCCCACAAAGTAGTTTAACTACGGCATCCAGACCAGGGATCACGGATCGAATGTAGACACAGGCTCCTAATGCACCTTGAGAAGCATCCGCAAAGCCATGCAGCTCAAAGTGAGCAGCATTGGTCACCAGTACTTGACGTGGTATGTGCAGTTGATTGATTCCGGCGATAGCGACAAGGAAGTATTTCCAATTTTTCAACAACTCTCCTGTAATTTGTTCATCCCATTCAATGTTTTCCTTCCAGGTTTGCTGCATAAGAAGTTTGCCAATGATAACTACTGGAGACACCAACCCTAAAGGATCAAACATTCTGGCTATCAAGTATAAAACTTGTCGTTTGGTTGGCGTTTCTATATCACAGGTGGGCATTGATACGAACAGCAGCTCGTCCGTTGAAGGATTCCACATTAATCCAAGCATTTCAATGACTTCGTTGGCTCCGGATTCTTCAAAACTTACTAGCTGCTCTCGATCCGCTTCAGGAATGGTCTCCAACAGCTCTAAACTATTCGATGACCATTTGTGCAAATGGAATCCACCGGCCTTCAGCAAGTGAATCAATTGGTTTTGCGCATCGCGTGCTTGTGATAAGTCGTCGTATCCAAACAAGCCATTATCGACGTAGAAATTTTTGTCGACTATAGCCGCTGCCATAGGAAACTTATCTCGTTCGTCGATGGACAGCTGCTTAAGGGCCCTTGTGGCCAAAAAGGGTGCAGATGCCGTGCCGTATGTAACCGTTGTTAATTCCAATACACGCACGACGCTCGATGAATCTTTCCGCCAGAATATTCTTTGCAACGGAGTGTGGCAGTCGTCAACAACAATCTGCCTATACATTTTCGCTATGTCTGTAGTCAAAACATAGCGAGGTTCACGGAAGCGTAGGATGATTGATTGCAAGTCGCTCTGAATAATAGTACCTATCTTCATGACATCATTCAGGGAGCGGCCGAACACCTTTGCGGAAGCGTCGAATACGACACGACACTTAGTGGTTGTATTTGATGGTCGAATAACAGCATGATGAGGTAGGTACCATTTGCTTATATGTGGTGGATCATTGAATTCATTGATCTCTTTGCAGTGTCCAAGATCTTCGTACTCACTCATGAACTCTGAGTATTGCTGCTTCAAATCAGGATGCTGATTCAACCTTCTTTCCAATGCGTAGAATCTTCGTAGCGCCATGGCTCTGGAGTCGCCAAGCTCATTAAAACAATCCTTGAGAGTCAACTGAACAATGTATCTGCCAGAAGCATCTCGTCGATGAGTGTTTAGGAAATGCTGCTCGCATTCTTCTTCTTCATTGGAACCATGTGCATCGTTGGAAACTTCTTCGACCTCCCAAAACCGACGGATAAGCTGATCCAAATCATCAAACGTTGCAGCATGTGAATGTACTATGTAATTAGATGTTGTCTCGCCTCCATAGCTGCCACCCAGGACCCAACCGAACTGAGTCTCTTTAAGTACGGGAAGATTTTCGGCTAATGTTATCTCTCCTGGTAATAGCAATTTCAGGAACCACTGGCTTCCAATCAACATATCTATTTTGCCAGTTTGATGGAACGTCGGATCGGCGAGTTGAACACCTGTTGGAAGCACCCAGTTACTAACATCGAAGCTTGAAGTGGGCAAGTCTGCCGTCACGTTGTCCGTCACCAAACATTGAAGACTCGCTCTGAAGTCTGAATAATTAGATCGGATTTGGACTATGCTGCTCATTGACGAATGGCTCTTCGTGCTATTTACTCCCTTTACGGTTACCTTTAATGGAAACTGCTGCAATCCTAATGCATTTATCATGGACCGCGAAATCAGATTGGCTTGGGATCCACTATCCAATAAAATTCTGCACGGGTGGGGTTTGTAGTTTTTGTCCATCGCCTCTACAACGGCTGTGAGAAGAAGTATATGCTGTATTGGAAGTACACTCGAACAGGTGGCAGCAGTAAGTTGTGTTTGTTCCTGATGATTTGCTTCTTGCGTCGGTTTCTTAACTGTTTGAGTATCAGCTTCTCTGGATGAACTTCTCTCCTTTGTTACTGGAGAACTTGTTTTTTCTTCCGCGTGGAGTAGACTGTGATGCTTCCTATTGCATTTGAAGCATGTTTTATCGGAAGGGCAATCTCTACTGTGATGGCCTTTCCTTAAGCAATTAAAACAAGTGTTTCGTTCTCGGACCTTGGACAATCGTTGCTGTAAGGGAAGCGCTTTGAATTCTGGACAAGTGTAGTTTAGGTGGCCCTTGCCACAGAAGTCGCATTTGTACTCGGATTCAGCGGATGCAGTAGATGCATGTGATTTGGCGAAAGATTCCTTACTCTGAACATTCATAGGTTTGACTTGAGTTGCGGATTGTTTGGGATTGGTACTTTCGCATCTCTCCAAAACGAAGCATTGCTCTTTTAAAAACTTCAGCATCATGTCATATCCAGGAAGTTCCCCATGCTTCACGGTGGATTCCCAGCGTCTTCGAGTTTCTTTATCCAATGCTACTGCAAGCAAGTGGACCACTATTTGTTCCGACACTCCGGTGAAAGGTTGCTCTAAAAACTTCAGACTCTCGACGTGCCTTGTGCACTCATCTATCAGTTTCCTGAGCTCGCCATTTGTTTCCTTAGACATTTTTGTTAGATTCAAAAGGCCGTGAATATGACAGTCGATGGCGTGTCGTTTGTTCTCGTACCTCTCCTCGAGAATTTCCCAAGCGTGTGCATAATTGCCTTCATTAATCGTTTTCGCATCTATTAAACCAGCTGCACTACCCACTAATGCCTTATCGAGATGGTACAACTTAACAGCTGGCGGATCGGGTGCTTTGTCCACTAGGTCCATGAACATTGCCTTAAACTTCGGCCAGCTTTCATACCTTCCATCGAAAGTGGGAATGGGCATTCTGAGAGGCTGATGGATCACCAGTGAAGTGGCAGCATTCGGTGGAATGGAGTTTGCTGCGATAGGCACACCAGATTCACCCTGTTCCTCCAGGATGATTCCTACCATGTCACACAAATCGTCGAAGGCTTCGAAGTGTTGGTCATGAGCATCCATGTCCTCAGCAGATACCAGCTCCAAGATTTTCTCTTGCAGGGCTTCATACTCCTTTTGAGCAGATTCCAATTTCTTGGTGTACACTTTAATTTGTGCCTGACTAAGCACTAGATTGTCTTCGTGTTGGGGTTGAATGGTACTTAAAATTTTGGTTACCTTACCTTTGGCCATACCGCGGCGATGGACGAGAACACCGAGTTGCTCCATTGCTCGAAGCTTCTCTTTTAGCTTCCGTTTTTTCTTCTGCTTCTTGTTGACGGGAGTGGAAAGATTTGATGCTGACTGCCCAAGTGCAGTACTAGCACCAGTATTTTCCACTGGATTGGAATGGGTGGATGAACCTGGCTTAGACTCTGGCATCACACCAGAACCGGAGTATTATGTCAAGCCTTATGCTTGAACAGGAACAAAAGCACCAAGTTGCTTTTTTCCAACCAACGGCGGCATCACTCACTGGTTAATTTCTTTGAAAATGGCGCGACTCACGCTTGCGCTAATGGCGTCTTCCCGCGGACACATTTCACAAAATGGCGGCGACCAACGCTTGCATTAATGGCGTTTACCCGCGAGCATACTTCACAAATCGCGGCGACCAACGTTTGCACTAATAACGTTTAACCGCGAGCACACTTCACAAATGGCGGCGACTCACAGCTTGCACTAATGGCGTCGCCCCACGAGTTCACTTCACAAAATTTGTTGTATTTGGTTTAAAACAGCGGCGACCCACAGCTTGTAATGATGGCGTCTACCAGCGAGTTCACTTTTACAAACGGTTCCACACAGAACTTTCCGGAACTACTATCCACCACTTCACTTCACTAACATCCGGCTCGAAGGACCATTTTATGTTCGCTCAGTGGACTGTATACATGCATCAGGGACAATTTCCGTAGAATTCTGGGCGGACACATGAACCGAAAGGAGCACTAGCACTTAATAAAACTTTCAGGGTACCTTTCACATTTATTTACTTAACCTTTGATCTGTACATGTTGAAAGCTAGAATTAAACTGATGATTTCTGCTCTTACTTCTGCTCTATTTAACACAAAAAAAGGACGCCATCGGTCGCGCGCGTAAAATTCGCGCGCTTGTTTTTGCCCACCAAGGGGTTGTCGCGTTGCTGTCATCATCACGGTAGACACGCAAGGGGTGCATCAATTTTTATTACACCGTTCATTCGAGATGTCGGCTCGAACAAAATGAATCAAATGAATCAAATAAATCAAATGAATCAAGTGGATCGAATGAATTTAATGAATCCAGTGAATACAATGAATCAATCAAATGAAATGGATAAAATGAATATAACGATTGGGAAGAATGAATTGAATAAAATTACTAAAACAAAAAAATAAGTTATAAATTTATAGAAAAAAATAAATTGTGTCAAATAAATAATTTCGATGAAATCAATAAAACTGGAAAATAGTCAGAATATTAAAGTGAAGAAACTGAATAACATGTATGAACTGGAATAAAAACGAAGAGAATGCATAGAATGAAAACAGTGAATAAAATAAGTTAAATGAATGACATAAATAAAATGCACGAAAAAATAAACTGATCCGAAAGAATCCAAATAATGAAACGAATAAAATAGTTAACATGAACCCAAATGAAGAAAATTAATAACAATGCTGAATGAAATAAATAATTAACACGCAATGATCATACACTTAAATTATTCAAATATTCAAAATGAATAAAATAAACAATACGAATGACTTCCATGAAATGAAGAAACTGAAAAAATTGACTATTTAGAATGAAATTAAAAATCATTTTGAATAAAGTAAATGAATAAATAGAATTGTACGAATTTGAGAACCATTGTATGAGAAAGTTATGAATTGTTTTTGAAAATCCCATTATCTGAAAAATGGCTAAATAATATAAAATGGACTTTCTAGGGTTTCCATTCTTTTTGTTTTCATCTTTTCGTTTTCGTTCTTCTTTTCTTGACCGCGTCGTTTAAGATTATCTAGTGATTATACTTCATTGATCTACCTTAATTTTCAAATGAACTTTTTAATAAATGATTTATTCCCACGTGTAGATGACTTTTCTCTTTTCTACGATCCCGATATCCTGAAAAATGCAACGTTTTGTCTAGAACTATCAGATAATTTGTTACTACCTCTTATTTTTTTTTTGCTTCGATTATAGAAGTTTAAACATTAGGGTCATTTGTAGATACTAGTGTACATGTTTAAAAACAGTAAATAGCTATTACTCCTCGTTTAAGGCTAGCCATTAAAATCAAACTGTCCTAAATAATAAAATAGTAAATAAAAACTTTATTGTATTAAATCAATCAATTATTGAAAACACTTCATATAAGAAAGACGAGGGATAAATAAAACAAGAATGTGATACGAAATAAAATGAAAAGAAAGCAACTAGTTGTGATTCGCGACCCGAACCAGCAGCGGGGGCTGACTGCGGGTGTGGTAGGACGAGGTAGTGGGCCCTATACGTCCTAGGCCTAAATACCACATGCCCTAAAGCAGCCCTGACAAGGCGAGTCAGCGCCGCCTTTAAATAAGCGCTTAGCCCCTCTCCTCCCGTTATCCTTCCTTCCTTCCTTCCTTCTGCGGCTGTTCGCCCATCTAAATATGGAAGCTGTTCTTCAATGTCAGCTTCTTTCACCGAACAGCCTAGATAAGCCGTGTAGTGTCGGTAGTGGTTGTTTCAACCGGCTAAGAATAACACTACGGACTACCTGTTTCAGTGGTAAAAATCTACCAAACAGGGAACCCCAATTCCATAGTGTCATGCGACCCGTGCTATGGGTAAAATTGTTGAGGGGGTTTAAAACATTCTCAATGGCGAACGGAGCCTGGGAAAAGTCGGGCGAACTCCCCAGTATGCTGCATTACGCAGCGGAACGTTCACTCTACACACCGATTTTTTTTCACCGATGATCCACTTAATTTTGCCGAATTTTTGTTGGCTGGGGGTTTGCAGAGACTCTCGGCTGATGGTAGTTCGGTGAAGTTTTGTTGAGTTTCGATTATCAAATTTCGATGTGTACAGATGAACCTGCCCAGAGGCCGTGTGGTATCCGGCCTAGAATTGAGCCACTGGAGTCCTGCTGCCATGTCGTAGGAGGCGACTGAAAGTAGGAGACCCTAAGTCAAGGTGTAGTTCCGTGCCGAGGACTTAATGATTGGAGGGTCTAAAATATGCCAGTCGCGCACGGAGCATTTTGGGTTTTGCCCTTGCTGTGTTATGCGAATCTCTGACACAGTGGACCATTATTTTCTTCGCAAATCGTGGGAATCAAATGATCATGTCCCATTTAAACCTGATATGGCTCGCTAAATGCGTTAACATCCCAACTCGCTTGGTGTCCTCTAGTTGTTGTGCAATTTGTGTTGGAGATGAAATGTACAGTTCTCTAATCAAAAATGGTTAGAATAGCACAAGTCAATCTCCAACATAAACGTACAGCAACTATGAATTTATCTCGACTCATGCAGGAAGGTAAAGCTTCCATAGCATTGGTTCAAGAACCGTATTTCCATAAAGGAAACTTCTATTTTGGAAAGTTACTTAACACTGCCTTCATTGCTTACAACAAGACAGGCATGACTAACCCACGTGAAATGCCTCGTGCTTGCATTCTTGCAAATAAGGCTATTGACGCGTGTCTCATATCGGAGCTCACAACTCGCGATATCTGTGTTGTCACAGTTACATTGACTGTCGAAAACGTAGACAAAAAATATATATATTGTTCAGCATACCTACCGCATAACGAATCATCTCCTTCTGATGATTTCAAAAGCGTTGTATCATATTGTAGCAGAAATGGGCTTCCGCTCATTATCGGCAGTGATGCGAATGCTCATCGCATCATTTGGGGCAGCTCAGACATCAATCTGAGAGGCTCTGAACTGATGGAGTACATAAGTAGTACAAATCTCCATATTCTGAATGTGGGAAACCGACCAACTTTTGCGAGGTCTGGGAGGGAGGAGGTGTTAGACATAACACTTTGCTCTGATAGAATTTTGCATGAACTGGGAAATTGGCAGGTTCCAAATGAAACTGAACCGTCTCTATCCGATCATAAATATATATTTTTCGAGCATTTTGATGTCACCTTCAATGTGGTGACATATCGTAATCCTAAATCTACAAACTGGGACCTCTTTTTGGAAAACTTGGCGGCTAAATTTCATGGATATTTTCCAACAATTAGTCAACTAGACGACTTAGATGACGTCGTGGATACGACAAACTCATTCATATTAGCATCCTACGAAGAAGCTTGTCCACTTCGTACTGTTAAATCGACTAGGGAAACCCCTTGGTGGAGGGCTGAGCTTGAAAGAATGAAGAAAGTTATGAGAAGAGCTTGGAATCGGCGTCAGCGTGATGACTCCAGGGCTTTCAGGTCAGCTCGTAGTGCATATAAGAAATGTCTTAGATCTGCAGAACGGGCTGGCTGGCAAAGCCTATGCACTAATGTCTCTAGTCTGAACGAGGCTAGCAGATTAAATAAAATTCTCTCCAAATCGAATGATTTTCAGATGAACTCCTTGAAAACCAGAGATGGTGTTTATGTGACGGACGAAAAAGATGTTCTTAATTGTCTCTTCGACACACACTTTCCAGGCTGTATCGATCCGGAGTTGATCAACGTTCACAGATCTCATTCTGGTGATTCGGACTCGTGGGCGTTAGCACGCACATTAGTTTCCACTGAATCGGTCAAGTGGGCAGTTGACAGCTTTGCTCCATACAAATCACCCGGAAAAGATGGGATACTTCCCGTGCTACTGCAAAAGGGATTTGATATTCTTAAACATGTCTTGAAAAAGATTTTGCTTTCCAGTCTTGCTACCGGGTATATCCCGAAAGTATTGCGAGAAATAACTGTTAGATTTATTCCCAAAGGGGGGCGCTCAAGCTATGAAGAAGCCAAGAGTTTTAGGCCTATCAGCTTAAGTTCTTTTCTTCTGAAAGCTTTGGAACGGATAATCGATCATCACATCAGGAACGTTAGTTTAGTTGAATATCCACTGCACAAAATGCAACATGCATATCAGTGTGGGAAATCCACGATCACTCTGCTTCACGATGTTGTTTACAACATTGAGAAAGCCTTCTCGCTCAAGCAATCTAGCTTGGGTGTATTCCTAGATATTGAGGGTGCTTTTGACAATGTGTCCTTCCAGTCTATTCTGGAAGCGACGCGCGGTCATGGGATACCTGCATGTATCTCAGGTTGGATAAACGCAATGCTTAGTAACCGCATGCTTTGCTCGTCACTGCGACAGGCTGAGATACGGAAGTTGAATATTTGCGGTTGTCCTCAGGGCGGCGTTCTGTCACCTTTGTTATGGAACTTAGTAGCTGACGGCTTGTTGAAGAAACTCAATGAGCTTGGATTTCCAACCTACGGGTTTGCTGACGATTACCAAATACTAATTACTGGATTTTGCATCGGAACAATCTTTGCCTTGATGCAACAGGCATTAAGAGCTGTCGAACAGTGGTGTCGACAAGTTAAACTATCAGTTAACCCAAGCAAAACTTCAATGGTTCTTTTCACGAAGAAGCGAATAACAACCGGGGTTCGTCCCTTGCAGTTCTTTGATTCTGAGCTACTGTGTGCAGATCAAGTCAAATACGTTGGAGTCATATTGGATTCCAAACTGAATTGGTCTGCTCACATTGAGTTCAGAGTCAAGAAAGCGTGCATGGCCTTCGGGCAGTGCAGACGAACTTTTGGAAAGACCTGGGGTCTCAAACCTAAATACATCTATTGGATTTACACGACAATTGTACGTCCAATACTGTCATACGGATGCCTTGTGTGGTGGCAGAGGGGAGAGGTGGTGACAGTCCAGTCAAAGCTAAACCATCTGCAAAGAATGGCGCTCATGGCGTTGACTGGTGCTTTCACCACGACTCCGACTGCTGCTCTTGAGGCACTTCTAAATATCAAACCATTACACATACACTTAAAACAAGAAGCACTATCATGTGCATACAGACTGCAGGTTACTGGGCTTTGGAACAGTAATCATGTTGATCTTGCTACCAGTCATACACGATTGTGGTCACAAATGGTTACATGGGGTGAAGATATTCTTGCTCCCAGCGATATTACACTCACTTGTAGTTTTCCTTACAGGACATTCCATGTGAAGATTCCCTCTCGAGAGGAGTGGTTGTCTGGCTTTATGGAAAGACAACAACAAACGCAAGTAGTCTGTTACACTGACGGTTCTCTGATGGAGGGACGTGCTGGTGCTGGTGTCTACTGTCGTGAAATGAGATTGGAACAATCTCACTCACTAGGTAGATATTGTACTGTATTCCAAGCAGAAATCTTTGCGATTATGTGCGGGGTGCAATCGGCCCTTCAACTGAGTTTGTCCGGCAGAGTTATAAACTTCTGCTCCGATAGTCAGGCTGCAATCAAGGCCCTTAGCTCAGACAAATCCCGGTCCAAGCTAGTGATCGCGTGCCGAACCCAAATCAAAGAACTAAGCATTGTCAACACTATCTACCTTGTCTGGGTGCCCGGACATTGCGGTATTACTGGAAATGAATGGGCTGACGAATTGGCCAGGGCAGGTTCAGCGATTGACTTCGTTGGTCCTGAGCCCGCCCTGCCAATTTCGACAAGTTGGATAAGGGAAAAAATACGGTCCTGGGCTTTGTCCGAGCACCGCAATTATTGGAGAAATCTACAAACGTGTCGCCAAACAAAAGCGTTTCTAGAACAACCATGCCCAGTGGTTTCGAAAAATCTCTTACATTTTTCGAAGCTCCACTGCGGCATGCTGACCAGGGCTTTAACCGGCCACTGCAAACTCAATTATCACATGGCAACTATTCAGCGCGCTGAGTCTTTTTCATGTGATCTTTGTGAATCCGACTACGGAACCTCATATCATCTGATATGCAACTGTCCAGCGCTAGCGCAATTGCGATTTCGAGTCTTCAGCCGTCCTTATATAGACGAAACCATGTTTGGTCGACTGAAACTCAGAGACATACTAAAGTTTCTTATCCAATGTGGTAAAGAGCTTTAGGATTATTCGCAGGCAAGTTGAACTACTTGTGAGTTTAACTTACCTGTTGTTTATTTTTGTTTTGTGCTGTTATTTTTCCCACCCTTCCAATTCTACTTCCCCACTCCTCCTTGTCCTTTCCTTCCACTCAGGAAATGATGAAAACACACGGCAAGGCACAAATCCCCGACTATGTACGGGGAACGTGCCATTTGAGCCAATATATTCTGATTCCTGATTCCTGAAATAATAAAATAGTAAATAAAAACTTTATTGTATTAAATCAATCAATTATTGAAAACACTTCATATAAGAAAGATGAGGGATAAATAAAACAAGAATGTGATACGAAATAAAATGAAAAGAATAAGAAAATTTTGGTAAGCAAGAGACACAATGCAAATTAAATGAACATGATAATCGTTGTCATCAATTAACATGGATATAAGCAATTTACAATATGAAGAAAAGCGAAAGTGAAAGGAAAATAAAGAGTAAATAATCAACAGCGAGAACATAAAATTTCGGGAATATGGGATTTTCTTTGTGAAAAAAAAATTAGATAAAGGTAAAGGTATACGAATAAGCATAAGTTATTGACCAGAACCAAATTAGGTTGCAAAATGTTCATTGGAACAACATGTTTGGGAATAACATGATGAGCCACATTGTACAATCTGTTCTGATCCCTGCATGCTGATCAATACCGACGCCGGCCACGTCCGAATGCAGATCTTCTGGGAAAGGAAGGAATGTTAGTCCGATACATGTTGCTACTAGAGACCGAGGAATCCTCTGCATCTCCACATGTATCACGGGAATGGGAGAGTTGTTAGTAAGTGTGCCAATAGCGTTATCATGTAATAATTGCTCTGGGCAGCCGGCTGCCGAGAATTTGGGAAATTTATCATTTGTTGTATTAATACGATTAGCAAAATAAGCAACTTGAACTCCGGAAAGCCGGCGATAGGGAGCACTGCTTATATTTCTTATTTAATTCTTATTTAATAAATAATTTCGATGAAATCAATAAAACTGAAAAATAGTCAGAATATTAAAGTGAAGAAACTGAATAACATGTATGAACTGGAATAAAAACGAAGAGAATGCATAGAATGAAAACAGTGAATAAAATAAGTTAAATGAATGACATAAATAAAATGCACGAAAAAATAAACTGATCCGAAAGAATCCAAATAATGAAACGAATAAAATAGTTAACATGAACCCAAATGAAGAAAATTAATAACAATGCTGAATGAAATAAATAATTAACACGCAATGATCATACACTTAAATTATTCAAATATTCAAAATGAATAAAATAAACAATACGAATGACTTCCATGAAATGAAGAAACTGAAAAAATTGACTATTTAGAATGAAATTAAAAATCATTTTGAATAAAGTAAATGAATAAATAGAATTGTACGAATTTGAGAACCATTGTATCAGAAAGTTATGAATTGTTTTTGAAAATCCCATTATCTGAAAAATGGCTAAATAATATAAAATGGACTTTCTAGGGTTTCCATTCTTTTTGTTTTCATCTTTTCGTTTTCGTTCTTCTTTTCTTGACGGCGTCGTTTAAGATTATCTAGTGATTCTACTTCATTGATCTACCTTAATTTTCAAATGAACTTTTTAATAAATGATTTATTCCCACGTGTAGATGACTTTTCTCTTTTCTACGATCCCGATATCCTGAAAAATGCAACGTTTTGTCTAGAACTATCAGATAATTTGTTACTACCTCTTATTTTTTTTTGCTTCGATTATAGAAGTTTAAACATTAGGGTCATTTGTAGATACTAGTGTACATGTTTAAAAACAGTAAATAGCTATTACTCCTCGTTTAAGGCTAGCCATTAAAATCAAACTGTCCTAAATAATAAAATAGTAAATAAAAACTTTATTGTATTAAATCAATCAATTATTGAAAACACTTCATATAAGAAAGACGAGGGATAAATAAAACAAGAATGAGATACGAAATAAAATGAAAAGAATAAGAAAATTTTGGTAAGCAAGAGACACAATGCAAATTAAATGAACATGATAATCGTTGTCATCAATTAACATGGATATAAGCAATTTACAATATGAAGAAAAGCGAAAGTGAAAGGAAAATAAAGAGTAAATAATCAACAGCGAGAACATAAAATTTCGGGAATATGGGATTTTCTTTGTGAAAAAAAAATTAGATAAAGGTAAAGGTATACGAATAAGCATAAGTTATTGACCAGAACCAAATTAGGTTGCAAAATGTTCATTGGAACAACATGTTTGGGAATAACATGATGAGCCACATTGTACAATCTGTTCTGATCTCTGCATGCTGATCAATACCGACGCCGGCCACGTCCGAATGCAGATCTTCTGGGAAAGGAAGGAATGTTAGTCCGATACATGTTGCTACTAGAGACCGAGGAATCCTCTGCATCTCCACATGTATCACGGGAATGGGAGAGTTGATAGTAAGTGTGCCAATAGCGTTATCATGTAATAATTGCTCTGGGCAGCCGGCTGCCGAGAATTTGGGAAATTTATCATTTGTTGTATTAATACGATTAGCAAAATAAGCAACTTGAACTCCGGAAAGCCGGCGATAGGGAGCACTGCTTATATTTCTTAATATTCAATCACGCGACGAATTTTTTCGTGGTTTCTATCGTGTCGGTGCTGATTTTACCCGGCGATCGCTTGAATAAAATGAGGAATCTTATACAGAAGGTTCCATAGGTGTCGCGAAGTTGGTGTTCTAGTATTCGCTCCATGCAAGCGATGCGACCTGTACATAGTTTATTAGGTAGTAGTTTAGTAAGTTTTCGAGAACACGATCGCTCGAAAAAGAAGGTCTTGTTTAGTTTTTGGTTCTTTTTTTGGGTAGCCGGCTACCCAGAGTATCCTGTTTTCTAAACAAAAGCAATCTCAACTCCACACAGCCGATCGTGGGAGTATTGCCTAGAAAAGCTAATCTTATCTGCATAATAGGCCGGATCACTATTTATTGCGACATTGTTTAGAATAATTTCGCTATACTTTCTCCACAATATATTTTTTGGGTTGTAAACTACCGAGTGATAACACGTTATACACATATAAAGTTATGATAGCTGGAGATGTTATAAATCAACGAAAGTATTTCCTATTTCTAATATCGGATTGTTTGCGAAATACACGTATACGAACGATTATATCGAACATTAAAGGGAAATACAGAGGATCGTTAACCTGATGCACGGGCTTGCCACCAATAACGGAACTTGAAATTAGATTCATTAAAACAGACGCGGCGAATTTTCAGTACGTATTGACCCGCGATCATCGATACTAGTCAAATTAAAGTCTTATTGGAGCTGATTTCCCAACTATTCATTTTTACGGTATTGTTTTCTCCGCTAGATCTGTCCCCACCCCCATTCTGCTCACTATTGGCAGAAGGCTGATAGAACCCAGTCGTCGCCGGTCTAAGGACCAAATGCCATTAATAAACTTAGACTCGCGTAGAGGCATGAGATAGAATTGAAAGCTAACCAATGAACATGACAGCAAAACACTTATTCTTCGTGCTGACATAACTGAAGGTAATTGCTTACCGGTCGCCGATTCCTCTCGCGAATTGTCAATTCTCAAACCTCATACATGATTGAAGTCATCATTCCACTCAAATAAGGCCATGTGTTTTCCCTAAGCACATTGAATGCTCTTTGGATTAGTTCCCCCGTTGGTAAAACAAACCCTAAAGAAACATAGAAATTAGTTTGCTCAGTCCAAAGAAAAGTTTGCCGACCGGCAGATACGTGTTCCCTTGCAGTGCCATCACATCAACGAATACCCAAAATTTACATGCGACAAAATATCTGCAATCCCGAATATTAAAGAATCAAAACCCCTACTCATTCGCAAAAAATAAGAAAGTAAAAAAATACAGTTGAATATCCAAGGCGGCTCCAAAGATGAATGACGCCTATGAAACACCCAATAAAAAATAGGTGACAAGGGACGCAGACGAAATTAGCTGAGCACCGACTGGCTGGTTTGCCACCTCTTTTTCGGGCGTAGAATTTTGGGGCGACACCTGGTAGTCGCTAGTCGCTGGTGAAACGCCAATTATTTGAATATGCTAGTTTTTCTTATTGCCGTATCTTTTTTCACTTTTCGGATTGAATTTTTTTTCTCTGAAAAACCATTTTTCACTATTTTTCGAATATACACTGTGTTTCTAGATGTTTTCTGTGCACTTTTATTGCATCGGGAATCGACGGCCCGTAATGCGAGGAATAGATATTTTTTTCATTTGCCAGAATTCGATTTTCACAAACTGTTACCACTCGCGTCACTCAAAAATATGCCGAAAATGCTTTTATAAGCCACTTCACCTTGTATAATCGTTAAATTGCATCCTTATTGACACTTTCGATAACCGGGAGGCGGCAAACTGCGCCGAAAATAATGAAAATTAACCGACTCGAAGGGAGCTCTACAAAAGTCAACCGCTCGCGACGAAGATACACACTCGAATCTCAGATAAAGGTAAAGGTATACGAATATGATAAAAAGGAACAAAATTACCACGAAATGGGTAATCGTTTGTTTGATATAAGATGAAGAAAAGCTTTTAAAATGCGAATACAAAAGAGGAGTATAATTGACGAAAATATTTATTTGCAACTAATAAAGTTATATTTGCAGAGTCAAAGAGCCAGAAGCAAAAGTATGGAAGAAACAAAGAACATACTACAATACAAGAAGGAAAAGATAACGACAGAATTTATTGAAAACTCATAGTTTATAAAGACACTACGGCGCAATATAAATGAGAGGTTAAAAGTATTGGAATGAAAAAGTATATCAGAAAAGCTGCAATAAAAGGAAGTGGGAAACGCCTGCGAGTAACACAGAATTACAATGCATGATTTACAAATAATAAAAGATGGAGACTCACTCTGGAAATCATGAAGCAGAACCTAGACACAAAGAAAACATGGACAACAATATACGAAAAGAATGAACAATTTTTAATTGGAATTATTTTTTTTGCACCCTACGCTGGCCAGCGGATAAAACATATGCTATATTGATTAAGAATCATTTATATCACTTAATACAAGTATGAAAGCTAATACACGTATGAATGGACAAGGGAACCGGAACCCGGAATGAGTATGAATGTCTTTATTTTATGAACGTGATGACAAATTCTATTTACATGACGACTAAGAATCGCAGTCGAATTCAAATACATACGAAAAAGAAAAACGTAAAACATGAACGCAGCGACAGAAGGACACAACAAGAAGAAACACAAATATAACATGACCTACAGAGAAGATAATACAATGAAGAGAAAAAAAAGTTAAACAACAGAAACGTTTAATTAAGTGGTAAAAGTGATAAAAACCAATGCAATCATGAAAAAAGCAAAGAAAGTATTCAAGGGGGGCTAAAGAAAACAAAATAGAAGGGTTAATAATAGGAAGCTTACATACTTCCGGGGAATAATATTTTTGCGGTATCTTTATAGGATCACCATGGGTTGCCAAATTGAGAATAATACGAATTTAGAGGTAAAAGATGAAATGAAAAAAAGCGTATGAGGGGAATAATTAAAGGAATAATGACATACAGGATACAGATGGAAAAACAATGGTTGAAGGAATATTTCAACAAACACGTAAAATATATAAATAATACTGAGTACGAATCAATCAGAAACCCATGCCCAACAGCAGAGAACTTCATAGGACGAAATTAAATACTATAACAAATACACCTAACAAACAACATATCGGGAAACGGGAAACAAGAGAAAAATAAATAAAAGGGAGAATTATGAATAAATAAATAAAACAAAATAATAAAGGAAGAATTTAAGTTTAATTTCAGTAAAACCAGGTCCCACCCGCAACCACCTTACTGGAAAGGGGGAGGAGGCCACACCAATCCAAATGAAGGATACCAACATCTCGCCGAAAGAAGAAAACATCGGTAGCGTAGGTAACATTCAATAACATTTAATCACATTTACCACTCACTAACAAACTAAGTTTATCACAACATTTCGAATGCATAATACTAACACACTAATATTGCTTCAACTAAAGTTACTAGTTCAAACAGAATAAGACAAAGAAACATAACTAACATAACATAACATAACATAACTAACATTACTAATTGTTTGTTTTGAAAAACATAGATTAGATAGAACGCCCGAACATAAAGATAGAATAGATTGAATGCCCAAACAAGGTATAATTTGATAAACGACAAAAACTACATAATTATTAATGTTAGGGGAGACTGAGGAGACTTGATCCCCTTTTTTTTCAATCCTACTCCGTGGAATGATAAAAAAACTATGTATTTTTTGTAGTTTTATATTGTTTCTAGGGTTGGCTGATAATCATAAAAAAATACATGGAAATATTATACTGGACATGAGCTATGAGCATTTTTGGAAAACAATAAAAAAATGTAAAATTCTTTGATTAGTGGAGACTCGATCCCTAATTTGGGGACACTTGATTATTTTTTGAAAACGTGTTTAAAAGAGCATGTAGGGTAATAAGCCTATTTTTACCCTGTTTCTATTATCATCCTACCAATCTGAAGCCTTTGGTTAGAACAGCGTCTGCCATCTTTGCTCAACGCATTTACTCAAATGGTGTTGCGATAATTGGGGTACTCGATTAGAGTTTTTGCTGTGCTCAAACAGAAGAATTTCACCATGCTCAAGACAATTTTGTTATTATATTGGCTCTTAATAAGAGGCGAATGACCTTAAAGTTAAAAAACGCTTTTAATCCACCTAACAGTGTGATGAGACATTTCTTATAACTCTTATCACTCTCTTCGGATATTTTATCGTTTGAGAACATTTAGAACATGATGTTTCGCGATGTTTTTGATAACACATACTACATGGGATAGTGGCAGGACTCAGAGAATCGCTCAAATCAGCATAGGACAACATCAGTGCTAGAAATCTCAAACCAAATCCTGATGGGAAAGCGAAAAAATGGCCCATAAAATAGACATACCAACGAATTATTGTTAATGCTCTGTTAATAGAATATCTAAATTGTGGTGGGAAAACTGAATTTTCCTAAAGGACACCATTCAAAGAAAATCAACAGTGAATATTTCCAGACTTTTATTTCCTATTTAAAAACTATTGTGTTTTTTATATCCTAGATTGCATGATTCAGTGATCGAAACCCAAAACTTCATAAAGTATTTGAAATTATTAAATTAAAATTTGTTTTTGCTATTGAAATTTACAAAATGATAGTATCGCCCCTTTGGCGATTGTTTACCTTTTCGGTCCCACCTATCAGCATTGAAGTATCGTTCTTACGTTTTTTACAATAACTACCGTTCTACACCACCGATTTCGTCCGGGTTTTTTTCAATAGCGATCATTGTTACTATTTACAGCTGGTATCAGCTTGATAATTCTAAAAAATACGAAAATGACAGTTTCGCTTCTAAACTGCTAGCAAAAAAAGTATCGCCCTGTTTGTTTGCATGAAGCGTGGAGGGCGAAACTTTAAATAAACAAACAAAAATACAGTTTCGCCCGTTGTATTTTTTGCTGTAGTTTAAGAAAGCAATATCGTAGAATCCAAATTTTTAGGTTAATTGGTTGCGTTTCAAAGCCCTCATTCGCATGTATGAAAAAAGCCTTATGTTTACATTTGTAAGTATCGCCCTTTTCACAAAAAAAGGGTTGAAATGAAATCGCAGCTCCGGATATCACGCTATCTTTGAAGTGCATGCGTGCATAGTTCCAAATTTTACTTCGACATCGACTTTTTCTAAAGGTGACTTTCCAGTAGTATCCTTGATTTGAATTATTATCGCTAATCCTAATGCCAAAGAACAAATAAAAACAAACAAATGTTGTAGCTCGATTCAATAAGAAATCCCCAAAAATGAAATGTACCTATTAATGTGAAACACAGTGAATAATACATACAATAAAGATCCATTTTTATCAGTCTCATGGTGTATTTTAGGCTGACAAAATGGGGACATTGACTAAATCGGGCAATTTTTTTTTCTTTATAATAAACTGAAGCTGTTAAAATACTGTTGAAATATTCTTGATGTAGTCTGATAACTATTTCTGATTATGATGAACTTTTTATTTTGCCATATTTCCATCTTCATGATGAATACATGCTCATGAAAGGATTTACTCGAATTCAGTCTTGTTCGTCTGCTAGAGCCCATCAAACATATGTTCATATTTGGCTGATAAAATCAGGGTTTCAATGTATTATAATAGATATTCAGCATTCGAAGAAGTTTCTTGTGAACGAGTGTAGAACGACTTTGTTTCTACTTACTTGAAGTCAGCAGCGTAGCCAGAAATTCGGTTTGGTGGGGGTTTGGTGAAAATCGATCATACTGTCCAAACGGCATAATTCCGAAACCGTAATTCTTGAACTTTTAAAATTATGCAGAATTAATTTTTCAGAAATAGTAACAGAGTTCGTGTCTAGCGAATTTGTTGAGACTTTATTGTAGTCATGAATATTAACCTGAGAAAAATCACCATAAATACTTCTTGGACGATATACCGTCAAAATTATTTTATCAAATGATGCGCTGTTTAACGTTTGTAAAACTCATCGAAGATACTAAACCTCCGAAGTTGGCGGTTTCAAAATGATGCTATCTTGACCTTAAATTACTGATTTTAAACATTTGACCTATACATATAATTGATCATACAACAAAAATCAAATACTCATCAAAATCGATCAGAACCTGCTAGTATCGAATGGAAATCGTCATTTTTCATAAATTTCTCTCTACATTCGTAAAGTGTTATCCTCGTTATTAATCATATTACGTTTTCGTCTCAACTCGACGCATTCCCAAAAAAAATCTGTCTTAGTCCACCTAGTGGTGCAATTGTGCTTGTCTCATTTGTCCAGACTACGATTCCATGGCTGGTTATGTTCAGTACAATGGTGGAAATGAATATTACATGTTCAGTACGATTTGCACATACATACAATGGATCGACAGCCACGATCTTGAGATAATATGTGATACTGAAACATCGCTTGAAACCAGCGACGGATCATGGAGAAAGATCCGGGAGGTCCAGGTCCTGCCGAAAATTTTCAACTTGTTAAGAAATTTTGAACTAGTTTTAATTTTAAAGTAGCAACCCCTCACTGCATACTCCCTCCGGGCCGGTATGATTGACGATTTTTAGAGTGATTGCATAACCTTTCTATATGAGAAAGACAAAAATGTACCAAAGTTCAAAAAAGTCAATTTTTGTCAAACATCTCAATGTTTCATGCATTTTAAAGTCATTTGGTATCAAAAATACAAATTTGATTTTGAAAATTTTTCATTTCAGTTTATATGGGAATTTGCTGTGTGATTGCACTTTTCAACTCGTAACTCCGGAACCGGAAGTCCAATCAATAAATCAATAGCAGCCGATGGGAAGGTTGTACCTTTCATTTGAGACTAACTTTGTGCAAATCGGTCCAGCCATCTCTGAGAAACAGAGGTCACATTTTTTCCACATACACACATACATACACACACAGACATTTTCCGATTTCTTGACGACGAACTCAGTCGATTGGCATATGACACTCGGCCCTCCGGGTCGGGATTGGATTGACGAATTTTAGAGTGAATGAGAAAGGCAAGAACATTTTTAGCAAATGTTGAAAGTTATGCATTTTTTTGGTGAGCAGTTCTATGTTTCATAGACATTAAATCAATTTTAACTTCTCTTCCAATTAAATAAAGACCGTTATTGCATTACATCTCTACAAAAACGAGATCAATTTGAAAATAAATCTGAGGACTATGATTGATTACAGAACTCTGTAATTTTCTATTGGAATGTTTTCAGGCAGGAATATGATATTGATGCTATTAGACAACTGTGAAATCAAGACCAATAGATCAGTTACATATCAGGACCCCATTCCGACAATTTATCAAAAGTCCTCATGATGTTTACAACAACAGGTTATCAATCTACGGATCAGATAATTGTTATTGTAATATTGAATTAAATCAGTCTGCATCAATAAATTTTCAACTTCAATCCAATTTTTTTTTGGGTGTGGTGGGGGGGGGTAGGGTTGGTGGCGTTGTATGGTGTTAAACCCCAAAAACTTCTCTTGGCTACGCCGTTGCTTGGAGTTATTTATTTCGCTTTTCATTTTCCGATATGTTTCAGATCGATCCGATGGTCATTAGAAAAATTGCAGTCAGAAGGTTCGCACAAATGAACATTTTTGCACTGATAAGTTATCAAGTTCCTTCCAGACAACTTGGAAGTGTTCGGTGATTATTCCTAGCGGTTGTAGATAGAAAAATGAAATACAAAGTTCGATTTGTCGAAATAATGTTTGGCTTTTTTCAATGGATTATTTCTATATTGAACAATAAATAGGCGACAAAGAGTAATCAACAAACAACAAGCCATAACTTTTAAAGTATTCAAAATAGTTATTTGAAGTCTTCAGTAAAGTTATTCGCAAAAGTAAGAGCTACAAATTTGTAGAAGGCATCATTTCGATATAATCACTTCCAAGAAAATTTGTGAAAATATCTCACTCATAGGGGGATTAATCAGCAAAAGCACAATACCAAAAGAAAGGGCATATTTCCTCCATTAAATTCTCCGAAGATACTATTGACCTAAAATAAGCCGTTTTGGCGTTAATAATAGATTACATGTTTTTGGTCATATTTCTGGCAATGGGAAATGATAAAAATCTTTCGTCCGCATTTAATGTTAAATATCTCTTTTGATAATAGTCCGATTTCAATAATCTATAGCTTGTTCGAAAGGTATTCGTTAAAGCTGTCTAAAAACATATAAATTGTTAATCTATATTGTCAATTTCGGCAGATAATTCAAAAAAACTGCAAAAACGCCATTTTTACGCATTCAAACATTCATATCTTGGAAACTAAACATCAGAATCAAAAACAAATTAATAGCGTTCATACTATTTTTTAGTTCTTTCATTTAAAATTGGTTTGGATAAGATCGGTTCAGCCATTGCTGAGAAACACGAATGAGAATTTGTCCGTTACATACACACACACAGACACACACACACACACACACACAGACATTGTCCCAAATCGTCGAGCTGAGTCGATTGGTATATAAGACTCGGCCCTCCGGGCCTCGGAAAAAATCTTGAAAGTTTGAGCGAATTCTATACATTTCTTTTATAAGAAATGTAAAATCCATAATCGAAATAAAAAAAATGGCTCCTAATAACAAGGCAAAGAAGCTGAAATAATAAAATTAATAAAGAAATAATGTGGTACCCTCCCTAATAGGGCAAAAATAGATACCTAACCCCATTCAATGTTATAAATGTATTGTGGTATTGATTAAATTGTTGTGATTTACTATTTTGTTACTACATATTATCCATCTCTCACCTGATTTTTATTACGAATTCCCCAAATCTCTGTGCAATGATTTAAAAGCTGTCGTTATTATGGTTGAGGAACGTCAAATGTGGGATGCATGGTTGCTATGTATGCTGTAGTAAACATTTACAGCTAAGTTTTGTATGATGAAGCGTTCATTTTTGACAGTTTTTTGTTATTTTATGGCAACATTGACTTCAATTGTTCTGGTGTGAATTTGGTTATGTTCAGTAGTGTGTATGAAGCATGGCAAAGGGGATCAAATCTCCACGAATTTGAAGGGATCAAGTGAACCCATAGCATCTATTTCAGCAAACTTTAGTACAAATATAGTTGAACAAAAAAATCAGCTCAATCATAGCGTATTCATATAATTGACATTCTCCTGTATTTTTGTATGCAAAAGTATAGTATGCAGTGGGAGACTTTATAAATTGTATAAAAGTTTGAAAATTTGGAAAATAAATCTTCTTCAGTTCTTCTGAGATTTATTTCTTTAAATCGATAAAAATTCGGTAACACATGTCCAATTTATTTTTTTGTGTTAAAGAAACTTTTGTTTAGATAAAACTACGCAACTTTCTAGTATATTCGATTAATGTATTCTGATCCGCCTTTGAGTTACAATGATGGGATCAAGTCTCCCCGGGGATCAAGTCTCCTCAGTCTCCCCTATTATGTAGCGTAGAAAACTACACAATTTAAAACCAAATTATAATGTATTATCCACAAAGAAATTTTTTTGATAACATAAGAAAAAACGCTTTTAATCCACCTAACAGTGTGATGAGACATTTCTTATAACTCTTATCACTCTCTTCTGATATTATATCGTATGAGAACATTTAAAACTTGATGCTTCGCGATGTTTTTGATAACACATACTACATGGGATTGTGGCAGGACACAGAGAATCGCTCAAATCAGCATAGGACAACATCAGTGCTAGAAATCTCAAACCAAATCAATAGGAAAGCGAAAAAATGGCCCATAAAATAGACATACAAACGAATTATTGCTAATGCTCTGTTAATAAAATATCTAAATTCCTCAATCAATGCATTGTGGTGGGAAAACTGAATTTTCCTAAAGGGGTTATGTATATTGTACTGTGCCAAAAAATTGATTTTTTTTTTTTTGAATCGAAATGAAGTTTATACTTTACTCAAATTTCCAACGCGACTGAGACCTAAAAATCAACGCTTTTTCTGGAAAAAAGCGACACTAGCAGTGACACCATTCAAAGAAAATCAACAGTGAATATTTCCAGACTTGGTTTTATTTCCTATTTAAGAACTATTGTGTTTTTTACATCCTAGATTGCATGATTCAGTGATCGAAACCCAAAACTTCATGAAGTATTTGAAATTATTAAATTAAAATTTGTGTTTGCTATTGAAATTGACAAAATGATAGTATCGCCCCTTTGACGATTGTTTACTTTTTCGGTCCCACCTATCAGCATTGAAGTATCGCCCTTACGTTTTTTTTACAATACCAATTTTACAATTGGTGGGGGTTTGGTGAAAATCGATCTAACTGTCCAAACGGCATAATTCCGAAACCGTAATTTTTGAAGTTTTAAAATTATGCAGAATTAATTTTTCAGAAAATAGTAACAGAGTTCGTGATTTTAGCGAATTTGTTGAGACTTTATTGTAGTTATGAATATTAACCTGAGAAAATTCACCATAAATACTTCTTGGACGATATACCGCCAAAATTATTTTATCAAATGATGCGCTGTTTAACGTTTGTAAAACTCATCGAAGATACTAAACCTCCGAAATTGGCGGTTTAAAAATGATGTTATCTTGACCTTAAATTACTGTTTTTGAACATTTGACCTATACATATAATTGGTCATACAACAAAAATCAAATTCTCATCAAAATCGATCAGGACCTGCTAGAATCGAATGGAAATCGTCATTTTTCATAAATTTCTCTCTACATTCGGAAAGTGTTATCCTCGTTATTAATCATATTACGTTTGCGTCTCAACTCGACGCATTCCCAAAATATAAACTTGTTTTAATCCACCTAGTGGTGCAATTGTGCTTGTCTCACTTGTCCAGACTACGATGGTTATGTTCAATAAAATGGTGGAAGTGAATATTTCATGTTCAGTACGATTTGCACATACATACAATGGATCGACAGCCACGATCTTGAGATACTATGTGATACTGAAACATCGCTTGACCGCCGCTGGTTTCAAGCGATGTTTCAGTATCACATAGTAAGATCCGGGAGGTCCGGGTCCTGCCGAAAATTTTCAACTTGTTAAGAAATTTTAAACTAGTTTTATTTTTAAAGTAGCAACCACTCACTGCATACTCCCTCCGGGCCGGTATGATTGACGATTTTTAGATTGATTGCATAACCTTTCTGTATGAGAAAGGCAAAAGGGGGTGGGGGTGGTGTAGTTGATAAATCGATTGCCTTGTACGCAGCGCACCTGGGTTCGAGTCCCGACCCCGCACATAGGGTTCGAAATTTTTCACAAGAGATTTTTCAAACCCGAAGAGGCGAATGACCTTAAGGTTAACACCTCTATAATCGAAATAAAAAAAAAGAAAGGCAAAAATGTACCAAAGTCCAAAAAAATCAATTTTTGTCACACATTATTTTTTTCGAGTTTACATCAAATCTCGATGTTTCATGCATTATAAAGTCATTTGGCATCAAAAATACAAATTTGATTTTGAAAATTTTTCATTTCAGTTTATATGGGAATTTGCTGTGTGATTGCACTCTTCAACTCGTAACTCCGGAACCGGAAGTCCAATCAATAAAAAATCAATTGCAGCCGATGGGAAGGTTGTACCTTTCATTTGAGACTAACTTTGTGCAAATCGATCCAGCCATCTCTGAGAAACAGAGGTCACATATTTTTCCACATACACACATACATACACACAGACATTTTCCGATCTCGATGAACTGAGTCGATTGGCATATGACACTCGGCCCTCCCGGTCGGGATTAGATTGACGAATTTTAGAGTGAATGAGAAAGGCAAAAACATTTTTAGCAAATGTTGAAAGTTATGCATTTTTTGGTGCGCAGTTCTATGTTTCATAGACATTAAATCAATTTTTACTTCGCTTCCTATTAAATAAAGACCCTTATTACAGTACATCTCTACAAAAACGAGCTCAATTTGAAAAGAAATCTGAGGATCATGATTGAAAACAGAACTCTGGAATTTTCTATTGGAATGTTTTCAGGCAGGATTTTGATATTGATGCAATTAGACAACTGTGAAATCAAGACCAATAGATCAGTTACATATCAGGACCCCATTCCGACAATTTATCAAAAGTCCTCATGATGTTTGCAACAACAGAATATCAATGTACGGATCAGATAATTGTTATTGTAATATTGAATTAAATCAGTCTGCATAAATAAATTTTCAACTTCAATCCAATTTTTTTTGTTGGTGTGGTGGGGGGGGGGGGCGTTGTATGGTGTTAAACCCCAAAACCTTCTTTTGGCTACGCCGTTGCTTGGAGTTAGTTATTTCGCTTTTCATTTTCCAATATGTTTCAGATCGATCCGATGGTCATGAATTAGAAAAATTGCAGTCAGAAGATTCGCACAAATGAACATTTTTGCACTGATAAGTTATCAAGTTCCTTCCAGACAACTTGGAAGTGTTCGGTGATTATTTCTAGCGGTTGTAGATAGAAAAATGAAATACAAAATTCGTTTTATCGAAATAATGTTTGGCTTATTTCAATGGATTATTACTATATTGAACAATAAATAGGCGACAAAGAGTAATCCACAAACAACAAGCCATAACTTTTAAAGTATTCAAAATAGATATTTGAAGTCTTCAGTAAAGTTATTTGCAAAAGTAAGAGCTACAAATTTGCTGAAGGCATCATTTCGATATAATCACTTCCAAGAAAATTTGGAAAAATATCTCACTCATAGGGGGATTAATCAGCAAAAGCACAATACCAAAAGAAAGGGCATATTGCCTCCATTAAATTCACCGAAGATACTATTGACCTAAAATAAGCCGTTTTGGCGTTAATAATAGATTACATGTTTTTGGTCATATTTCTGGCAATGGGAAATGATAAAAATCTTTCGTCCGCATTTAATGTTAAATATCTCTTTTGATAATAGTCCGATTTCAACAATCTATAGCTTGTTCGAAAGGTATTCGTTAAAGCTGTCTAAAAACGTATAAATTGCTATTCTATATTGTCAATTTCGTCAGATAATTCAAAAAAACTGCAAAAAACGCCATTTTACGCATTCAAACATTCATATCTTGGAAACTAAACATCAGAATCAAAAACAAATTAATAGCGTTCATACTGTTTTTTAGTTCTTTCATTTAAAATTGGTTTGGATAAGATCGGTTCAGCCATTGCTGAGAAACACGAATGAGAATTTGTCCGTTACATACACACACACACACACAGACACACACACACACACAGACATTGTCCCAAATCGTCGAGCTGAGTCGATTGGTATATAAGACTCGGCCCTCCGGGCCTCGAAAAAAATCTTGAAAGTTTGAGCGAATTCTATACATTTCTTTTATAAGAAATGTAAAAAACAACAAACAAACAAGTGAAATCTGCAGATAAGGGACAAAAGAAATTTTTCACCCCCAGGAAGCCAACATCACCCCATACTTTTGGTCTGAAAATTTATGATGACAAAGGACGAATCAGGCGGAAGACAGAGGGTTGAAGGTGTTGGGTTGTGACGGCAAGGACGGAGCAACAGTAAAGGATGAGAACTGGACCAACGAACGAAAGGGCTAGACCGGAGCGAGTAAATAATATGAATATATGAATATGAATCAAGAAAAAAAAAAACATGAAGAATCGGAGTCGCAACCACAAAAAAATCGACTCACGCTGGATATACTGCCAGTCATTATGCAGTGTTCAGTAAAGCGCAGTCAGAACCGTCAAACTCTGGCTGGAGCAAAACAACAACAAAATATATAAACAATGAATTAAAGAAACGCATCAACACCACATCATGCGGGAAGCATTTTTACAAACTAGATGGCAGGAATAAAGTAGCCATCAGGAAATCATCAAGGCAAATTAAACGTCAGTAGTAAGAATCCAGTAGGAAAGGTCGTAACACTAGCAAGTCAGCTACAGATTACGCATTGCAAAGACGACTGAGATAAGTTACACATCGCATTTCGTCTGCAACATTATACAATTCAAATATCCTATCCTCGGCAACTACAAGAACGACAACAACAAACGGAGAAGAAGGAGAGGAAGGAAACGAAATCACATAATCCACTCGAAGTGGACGCAAACCAAGCTCCAGATGCAGCATAGATGAAGGAAGCTGATGCAAACGAACGGAAAACCAACCCCGGACTCACGAGATGGCAGCTGAAACACCCACACCCGATATCCAAAGTCGACCAATTTATAAGTCCCAAGATACACGGAACATACGTACAAGCAGTACTATATGAACGAACAACCGAGAAGACGACATCCCAAGGCAGACTTCAAGCAACAGCAACTACAACGGCTTCTGGGAGGGCAGCATAATAACATATTTAGGAGAACAGTAAAGAAATTAAAATAATACCAACAACAATTTTGAGGTTGACCTGAAAGAACTCGCCACTAGCGAATTTGCAAACGCAGTGGCTTAAGTCCCGTGCACATAGCATAACGAATGTGTGTCATTGTGTTGCTCGTAGAATTAATGATTGTTTATAGGTATCCGCGGTAAATAATTGATTTCCAATGACACCGGCTGCAGGTGTTTTTATGATTGTATAGAATTTGGCTGTGCCAATATTAATTAAAGTAATTATTTACATAGGCGTGGCGCTTTCATGATTGTGAGCCCATCAATACAAATGCATAATGTATCTTAGTAAGATTATGTATGTTCGGGAAATAGAGCGTTCAACTACTTACGAATAGCTTTAGTTAGAACAGGAGAACACGAGGTTCTAGCGAGAGCCGAAGGCTCACTAACACTAAACCAATTAGGAAGTGCTCACGTTCGGGGGGATCTTCGGGAAATAATAGAAGACAGCAAGAGTTACTTTAGGATAGAGGAGAATAGGAATACATTAACACAAAAGTTACATACGAAGAAGAAAGATAGAAAGCCATGCGACACTAATACAAATATAATGTCAATCGCATGCTGAACAGGGATAGATAGTCAATAATTGTAATTTTTGCTAAGGTGATCAAGAAATTTACTATATAAACTTCAGAAGATTTAGAATCAAGGCTTTTTTTTCCTTTTCCAATTAACACGATCAAGGCTCGGCCGTGTGCGTACCTCTGGCCACCGACAACCGAGATCAATTCAAGAAAGTTCTTAGATCAGTGAAAGTGTAGGCGCGAAAAGAATCGCGAGTTAGGGCAGTTTAGAATAGTTAAAAGACGTGTAAAGAAGTAGGAATAATATACATTTGCTGAATTTTTCAAGAGACCAATTTGTGTTTTCGTTCTTGTTTTCCCCGGGTGCGTGAGTTGCTCGAAAGCGTCGGGAAGTATATACGGTGCTTGTGTGGTATTTCGGGAAATACGGAACAGTGAACGTCGCATATTATGTGGAACGCCTTGTTGTGATCTTGTAACATTAGGAAATATCGAAACAAGTTTCGGTGCTTGTGCCGCCGCACCGTGCTAATTTGATCGATATAATATTCAAAGATGTTGATGTGAGCGTATCTCTGAGGCATACCACTGTCCCATCTAGTATGTGTTATCAAAGACATCGCGAAACATCATGTTGTAAATGTTCATGTTGTAAATGTTTTCGTTATAATATCCGAAGAGAGTGATAAGTGTTATAAGAAATGTCTCATCACACTGTTAGGTACATTAAACTCGTTTTTTGATGCATAAAACTTCGTTGAACTCAGAGTGTATGTAAGGAGGGTGAAGACAACTGTCATGATTATCTGTCAGTAATATTACAAACGAACAAACGACCTCCCAAAATACATGGATTTGACGCGTTTGGAATGACACTGACAAATAATCATTGTTCCAATTTGACAGTGTCGTCACTCTCCTTATATGCACTCAGGTTTAACTGTCATGTGGTAATCATAAAAATATTTCTGCTTTTTTCGCGGGTATCTCGCGGTGAATGCGGGTTAAGAAGAAGCTAAACACTTAAAGATATTTACATCTCGTAAGATGTAACATATAAGCAGCGTCACAATTCACTTGAAATTACATTCAACAAGTAAAAATATGTGTCGCTCGCAATTTTCCAGTTTCTTCACCCGAGTTTTACATCAAAAGAAACACATTTTTTTTACATGTCCAAACATGTAAAATTCTATTATGAAATAGATAAATACGTAGCAATATTGTTTACGCCATATGTATTTTCCAGTTTTTTAAGTGTGAGAGTATAATAAAAATTCAGTGATTACAAATTCCTAAAACCTGTTTTAATCCACCTAGAGGTGCAATTGTGCCTTTCTCATTTCTCCAAACTATGATTTAATAGCTGGTTCGTACAATATAACATTATGGAAATGTCTTTCGTTCTTATTACACTTGGTAAGTATATATAAGAGCACCTTTTTGCATTCATCGCGGTATCGGTTTGAATCGGAGTTTTCTATGTGATCGCACTCCACAACCCGTAACTCCGGAGCCGGAAGTCGGATGGAGATGGAATTTAATATCAGTTTCCGGGGACGCAACACCTTTCATTTGAGAATAAGTTGACCAAATCGGTCTAGCCATTTTCGAGAAACCAATATAACCGTTATTCTGAATTTGGATGCTCCAGATCCGTCGATGGTGGCCAGTGTGGCCAAAGAGACTTTGAATTACTGTTGGGGACCTAGATCTACAAATTCAACAGTTGTGTTTACATTTTGGAAAAAAATCACCTTTTTACATACATCGCAGAATTCGTTAGAATCGGGATTTGCTGCGTGATCGTACGTATCATCCTGTAATTCAGGAACCAGAACTCGGATTCACACAAAATTCAAATGCAGCTGATGGGCCTTTCATTTAAAATCAAGTTTTTCAAAATCGGTTCAGAAAATTCCGAGAAACCGATGTTGATAAATCAACAAATTTTGTTTTGTAACCATACTCTTCAACTCGTAATCCGGAACAAGATGTCGGTTGAAAATGAAATTCAATAGCAACCTATGGGAATATTATACCTTTCATTTGAATCTTAGTTTGTAAAAATCGGTTCTGCCATCTCCGAGAAACCGATGTGGACATTTTGTCACATCCGCACATACACACATACATACATACATACATACATACATACATACATGCATACATATATACATACATACATACACACATACATACACACATACATACATACATACATACACACAGATATTTTGCGATCTCGGCGAACTGAGTCGAATGTTAAATGAGACTCGGCCCTCCGGGCCTCGGTTAGAAAGTCAGTTTTTGGAGCAATTGCATAACCTTTCTATATGAGAAAGGCAAAAGAATAATATTTAATTAGCTTAATGAGCATGAGTTTAATGTTATCTTCATGTGATTATATTTTGAAATGTTGGTGGAATGGGTTTGAAAGTGGAGGGAATGGGGGGTTAGTAGAGTGGGAGTGGAGGATGGGTCAGAAATCCTTCATCTTATTTCGGTATACGGGGTGGATGAAGGAAATGCGGGCGTGAGGGTGGTCCAAGGGGAGGGGAGTGATGAAGGAGGGAGGTGTAAGGGCAAGGCGGGGGGGAGGGGCGGCGACGCAATACTCAACTGCATATTTTGCCTTCCATTTGAGACTTGGTTTGAGAAAATCGGTTCAGTCATCACCGAAGAACCGATGTGACTTTAATTGTGAAATATGCCCGGGCTTCCGGAATCGTCGATAGTGGACAATATATTCAAAGAATGTTTGATTGGCAATCAGTGATCTAGATCTGCGATTAGAAGTAATTTGGTGACCATTTCAATAGTGTTTAGCCTCTGAGGTATTACGATTGTACCGATTTATATGGGAAATTCCAGTGTATCCTTATTAACACCCCTGTAGCTCCGGAAGCAAGAGTCAGAACTCAATGAAATTCAGCAGCAGTCAATGGTATTACTGTATCTTTCATTTGAAATCAAGTTTGTAAAAATCGGTGGAGAATTCGTTGGGGAATGGGTGTGATATTATCTTAGGAACTTGGCGGGTTCCCCGGGGGCGTCATGAACCGTCATAGGTGGCCAATGTGGTCAAAGCTGCTTTGATTGATCATTAGTGATCCAGACCCGCAAACTAGAGTAATTTTACATCAATTTTAATATGTTTTACATCATTTGAACATTATGGTGGTACCAGTTTATATGGGAATTTGCTGTGTGACCGTAACTCCGGAACCGGAAGTCTGATCAACTAAAAATTCAATAGCAGCTTATGGGAGCGTTATACCTTTCAGATGAAACTAAGTTTGCGAAAATCGGTTCAGCCATCTCTGAGAAAATTGTGTAAGTTTAAATGACACACACATACATACACACAGACATTTGCCGATCTCGACGAACTGAATCGAATGGTGTATGACACTCGGCCCTCCGGGCCTCTGTTAAAAAGTCGATTTTTACAGTGATTGCATAGCCTTTCTTTATATGAGAAAGGCAAAAACTGTAAATTTTATTATGTATGACTTCTCAGTGTGTATGAGCTGCGTGTGTGAGATTTATGTTTTAGTGATACATCTGTACTAGGTCGGCACGAAAATTGACTTTTTTCGGAACACCGCTCAATCGAAAAAAAAATTAACTTAATTTTTCGATCACCGAAAACAAATTAAATCGTTCTAGTTTAGTAGTGGAATTAGATCAAAATACCTGTATTCCAAGTACATAATTAGCATTTTCAAATTGTTTATTATTTTTCCGAAGGAAACATTTTCTATTGTTTCTAGCTTATTATTCTTAACGATGAAACATAAGTCTGTGACATCAAATTTGATGATATAATATAGATGATAAAGATGTAAAAATTACAGTAATTGCTTTTTGCTAATGATATTTATATTGTGTTTTGCATTTATATTATTTCAGTGTGCCCCGAAGAGCTGTTCAATGATATTTGCAAGTCTGTGGTTTCCAGAAAGATAAAGACTCTTAAAGAAATAAACATAGCGTTTCTTCCCTATGAATCTCAGGTAAGTTAATCGTAACAAAATCTTTTCAATCCGTTTTCCAATCATGTAACCCTCCAAGGTACTATCTATTCGCGTCCACTCAGATAAGGCACTATCTACTACGCCGCACGCACCAGTATAGTAGTGGGAAATGCACACAATGCGAACGTAATTCACTAAAGTGAAACCGTCTGTTTGTGACAATGTTTTTTTTCACTCTTTTTAATAGTAAGGTTTAAGAATCTTCAAGAGTTTCGCATGTAGCGGGTTGATACTGTGTGGCCCCAGGGAATGACATCATCCAGTTTTCGACTGCGTTGGTGACCTCCATTGCCAGCATTTAGACTTCTTCCAGCCTTTCCTGTTATCGGAGGTACGACGTCATCCACGAATCCAACGATCTCAACTCCTATGGGCAGCTTTAGAATTATAACACCATTATACATGATGTTCCAAAGCGTTGGGCTAAGTATGGAGCCTTGTGGCACTTTCACCGTGATCCTCGTCGACTTATGCCTTATATATGACTTATATATTGTATACTCTTTGAGATATGGATGATTTTGTCAAAACACAGAGAGTTTCAAGCAAATATATATATATATATATATATATATATATATATATATATATATATATATATATATATATATATATATATATATATATATATATATATATATATATATATATATATATATATATATATTATATATATATATATATATATTATATATATATATATATATATATATATATATATATATATATATATATATATATATATATATATATATATATATATATATATATATATATATATATATATATATATATATATATATATATATATATATATATATATATATATATATATATATATATATATATATATATAATATATATATATATATATATATATATATATATATATATATTTATATATATATATATATATATATATATATATATATATATATATATATATATATATATATATATATATATATATATATATATATATATATATATATATATATATATATTAATATATATATATATATATATTATATATATATATATATATATATTATATATATATATATATATATATATATATATATATATATATATATATATATATATATATATATATATATATATATATATATATATATATATATATATATATATATATATATATATATATATATATATATATATATATATATATATATATATATATATATATATATATATATATATATATATATATAATATAATATATATATATATATATATAGGAGGAATACACACAAACTGGTTGCACAAAGTTGCAAGTTTTGCTCTTCTCTCCCGGTCACCATATACTACACTGATGTGGAAATAAGCCCCCCTCTGAATATCTTGACCAAGCATAAGTCTTCGCTAAAAGAAATCAAATTTGTATTCTGCATTCCTAATTTTAAGATAGCTGTAATTTTTACTCTTTGTAAAAATTATTGTCCTCCATCTTGTAAATAGAATTGTATCCCTAGTTTTAAGACATCTGTGAAATTTCTCATAAATATTTGTTCCCTCTTTATTGTACCAAACTATATTGTTAGTTTTAAGATAACTGTGAAATATTTCGTAAAAAACTACTCCCTCTTATCAAACTGAATTCCTTGTTTTAAAAAATTTTCATAAAAAAATCTTTTGCCCCCTCTCTTGTATATAGAATTATTTATTTCTAGTCTTAAAACAGCTGTAAAATTTCTCTTTTATAAAAAAAATTTCAACATTGTTACCTCCTAGTTTTAAGATATCCAATATGAAAAAAAAACAAAAGAATTTGGCACCGCCAAGCTAACGCATTTGTGCTTATCAAATAAACGAAATGAATAAAAACCTATTTTAATCCACCTAGCGGTGCAATTTCTCAATCATGAATCACGAGAATGTGTGCGTTGTTTATATTCATTAAAAACTTTTAAATGCATATATTACATTTCATTATTATACATCACATGACAACTATATACAGGAAAATAAATCATTATTCGAGTTCTAAAATTTTGAAAAAGAAAAAATAGCCACGGTAATATTGAACTGAAAAACCTATTTTAATCCACCTAGCGGTGCAATTGTGCCTTTCTCAATCATGAATCACGAGAATGTGTGCGTTGTTTATATTCATTAAAAACTTTTAAATGCATATATTACATTTCATTATTATACATCACATGACAACTATATACAGGAAAATAAATCATTATTCGAGTTCTAAAATTTTGAAAAAGAAAAAATAGCCACGGTAATATTGAACTGAAAACCCTATTTTAATCCACCTAGCGGTGCAATTGTGCCTTTCTCAATCATGAATCACGAGAATGTGTGCGTTGTTTATATTCATTAAAAACTTTTAAATGCATATATTACATTTCATTATTATACATCACATGACAACTATATACAGGAAAATAAATCATTATTCGAGGTCTAAAATTTTGAAAAAGAAAAAATAGCCACGGTAATATTGAACTGAAAAACCTATTTTAATCCACCTAGCGGTGCAATTGTGCCTTTCTCAATCATGAATCACGAGAATGTGTGCGTTGTTTATATTCATTAAAAACTTTTAAATGCATATATTACATTTCATTATTATACATCACATGACAACTATATACAGGAAAATAAATCATTATTCGAGTTCTAAAATTTTGAAAAAGAAAAAATAGCCACGGTAATATTGAACTGAAAAAAGGTGCGAAATCGGCAAAGTCCCAAAAAGTCGATTTTTATAAAAAAAAATTTTCGAGATAACATAAAATCTCGACGTTTCATGCATTTTAAAGATGTTTGGCATCAAAAATACAAATTCGATTTCTGAAATTTCATGGGGTCCTCCTTTGAAAAAAATTTTGAGTTCCGGCTTATATGGGAATTTCATGTGTGACCGGACCGTTCAGTCTATATTTCCGGAACCATACAAGCGATCCGTGCGAAATTTTACAGGCATCTGTGGGGATAATATAGCTATCATTTGGGACTAAGTTTGTGAAAATCGGCCCAACCATTTCCGAGAAACTGATATGAGTTTGCTAGTTATGAAAGATGGCCGCTTTTCCCGGGCACTTCCGGAACCGTCTATGGTGGTCAATGTAGTCAACGAAAGTTTGTTTGGCCGTCGGTGACCTAGAACTGCAAAGTTAAGTTATTTGAGAGACATTTTAGCGAAATTTTTACCTTTTTTGCTTCCATCGGGGTATCGGTTTGAATCACAATTTGCTATGTGATCGCACGCCACAACCCGTAACTCCGGAACCGGAAGTCGGTTGGGGATAAAATTTAATAGCCATTTACGGGGACGCAACATCTTTCATTTGAGACTAAGTTTGGTTGATTCGGTCTAGCCACCTCCGAGAAACCGATGTGACTGTTAGTCTGAATTTGGATACTTCCGCCGGGGCTTCCGGAACCGATGATGGTGGCCAATGTGACCAAAGAGACTTTGAATGGCTGTTAATGACCTAGTACTACAAATCGAAGCAGTTGTGAAGCCGTGTGGTGTCCGGCGGGCTGAAATCTTTTTGCACTATTTCAACCAAGAATAGAACTCTGGGAACTGCTCCCATGTCGTAAGAGGCGACTAACAACATGCTAGGAGTTCCTAGGCCGACGTTTTGCTCCGTACCGAAGACTTAATCTGGACGGACCTTAAGGTTTTCCATATTACCCTCTTTCCAGTCTGTATTTAGTGAATCACTGACATATACTCACCTTTTCTGATTCGCCTTTCTTGATTGTGTACCAACGTTTCAAGTTTCTTCTGGCGGTTGTATATTAGCCGTAAATGACGAAATCTAATTCTACACTAAGTAACAGAATATATTAATATACCGGCACTTCCACGCCAAGGTTTAACTTCCAAAGCTTTGGTTTAAAAACCGTTTTTAAAAAATGGAAACTTTCATGTAGGAAATTTATTGAATTGCCTAAGATGGAGCTGTCGAATGTCACAAAATGCTTTTTATGTTGCAAGTGATCTGTAGTTGTGTTAAATTAGGTATTTTTTTATTATATTTGGAACCGTCTACCGACAAATCTACATTTACGAATACCTCCAAAAGTGACTCCTTGAGGTCTCATGAAGGCCTGACACTAGCTTTATGATACTTTTGCTTTTCTAAACAGTAATAAAAATCTCAACATTCAAGAACTTCACTTTGTCAGAAAATGTAGGGCCATCGGAAGCTAAAACTTCGTAAAATCGCACTCCTGGTGCTTTTTTCAGTGCAGTACTCTACGTCACTCGTTCAAATTTGCACCGCTCTTATGGTAGTCGGTATTTGCTAGTATTACTGTTCTCCCATCCATTCTGGTAGTCAAACGGTGGGATAGCAAAATTCTTACAAGTTTCCTATCTCATGCCTCCACGCGAGTCTAAGTCTATTGATGACATTTGGTCCTTAGACCGCAGAATGAGAGGGTGCGAACAGAATGAGAGGGTGCGAACAGATCTAGTCGAGAAAACATTGCCGTAAAAATGAATAGTTGATCGGAAATTAGCCCCAATACGACTAATCTGACTAGTATCTATGAACACGGGTCAATACGTATTGAAAATTCGCCACGTCTGTTTTTATGAACCTAATTTAAAGCTCCGTTATTGCTAACAAGCCCGTGCATCAGGTTAACAATCCTTTATATTTCCCTTCAGTGTTCGGTATTATCGCTCGTATACTTGTATTCCACAAACAATCCGATATGGAAAATAAGAAATACTTTCCTTGATTTATAACATCTCTCGCTATTTTTGCCTGTATAATGTGTTATCACTCGGTAGTTTTCAAGCCAATAAATATATCGTAGAGAAGAAGTAGCGAATTCTGTCTAAATACTGTTGCAATAAATAGTGATCCGGCCCATTACGCGGATAAGATTAGCTTTTCTAGGCAATACTCCCACGGTCGGCCGTGTGGAGTTCAAATTGCTTTTGTTTAGGGAACATAGTATACTCTCGGTAGCCGGCTGCCCAGAGTTTAAAAATAACCAAAAACTAAACAAGATCATCTCTTTTTCGAGTGATCGTGCACTCGAAGACTAACTAAACAACTACCTAATAAAACATGCTTTACAGGTCGCATCGTTTGCTTGGAGCGAATCCTAGACCTGATACCCTTCCAAACCACCAACTCCGCGTCACCTATGGAAGAGTCTGATGAATCGTCGTCCTTCCGTTAAGTAGGTGGAGCATCAACACTTCCCGTCTACCTTATCCTTTATCCTTCCCCGTGAACGATGGAGATGGGGGCGGCCGGCATGATGGCTATCATGCTGTTGAGGTTTTAATATGGGTCGGATTGGTATGAATTCCTACTTACCACTTACTAAGCAACTCTTATTAGATAATCAGCAGTCAAACATGATGAAGTCAGTGTGCAATCCGCCAAAATCATCGTCACAACGCAACGCAACGCAACGCAACTACAAATCGAAGCAGTTGTGGTCATATTTTGGAAAAATTTTCACCATTATACATTCATTGCAGAATTTCTTAAAATCGACATTTTTTGCGTGATCGTACTCATCGCCCTGTAATTCCGGAACCGGAAGTCGGATCCATTAGAAATTCAATAGCAGCCTATGGGAGCCACCTTTCATTTAAGACTAAGTTTGTAAAAATCGATTCATCCATCTCTGAGAAAAGTGAGTGAGATTGTGTTCGCGTACACACACACAGACGCACATACACACACATACATACACATACACATACATACACACACAGACATTTGCCGAACTCGACGAACTGAATCGGGGCCTCCGTTAAAAAGTCGGTTTTCAGAGCAATTGCAATACCTTTCTATTGAGAAAGGCAAAAAGGTACGAAATCGGCAGTCCCAAAAAGTCGATTTTTATAAAAAAAAAATTTTCGAGATAACATAAAATCTCGACGTTTCATGCATTTTAAAGATGTTTGGCATCAAAAATACGAATTCGATTTCTGAAATTTCATGAGGTCCCCCCTTTGAAAAAAAAAAAATTGAGTTCCGGCTTATATGGGAATTTCATATGTGACCGGACGGTTTAGTCTATATTTCCTGAACTGATGTGAGTTCGTAAATTTTGAAAGATGGCCGCTTTTCCCGGGCACTTCCGGAACCGTCTATGGTGGTTAATGTAGTCAACGAAAGTTTGGTTGGCCGTCGGTGACCTAGAACAGCAAATTTAAGTTGTTTGAGAGACATTTTAGCGAAATTTTTACCTTTTTACATTTCTTATAAAAGAAATGTATAGAATTCGCTCAAACTTTCAAGATTTTTTCCGATGCCCGGAGGGCCGAGTCTTATATACCAATCGACTCAGCTCGACGATTTGGGACAATGTCTCTGTGTGTGTGTGTGTGTGTGTGTATGTAACGGACAAATTCTCATTCGTGTTTCTCAGCAATGGCTGAACCGATCTTATCCAAATCAATTTTAAATGAAAGAAGTAAAAAACAGTATGAACGCTATTAATTTGTTTTTAATTCTGATGTTTAGTTTCCAAGATATGAATGTTTGAATGCGTAAAAATGGCGTTGTTTGCAATTTTTTCAAAATATCTGCCGAAACTGACAATATAGATTAACAATTTATATGTTTTTAGACAGCTTTAACGAATACCTTTCGAACAAGCTATAGATTGTTGAAATCGGACTATTATCAAAAGAGATATTTATAATTAAATGCGGACGAAAGATTTTTATCATTTCCCATTGCCAGAAATATGACCAAAAACATGTAATCTATTATTAACGCCAAAACGGCTAATTTTAGGTAAATAGTATCTTCGGAGAATTTAATGGAGGTAATATGCCCTTTCTTTTGGTATTATGCTTTTGCTGATTAATCCCCCTATGAGTGAGATATTTTCACAAATTTTCTTGGAAGTGATTATATCGAAATGATGTCTTCAGCAAATTTGTAGCTCTTACTTTTGCGAATAACTTTACTGAAGACTTTAAATATCTATTTTGAATACTTTAAAAGTTATGGATTGTTGTTTGTGGATTACCTTTTGTCGCCTATTTATTGTTCAATATAGTAATAATCCATTGAAATAAGCCAAACATTATTACGATAAAACGAATTTTGTATTTCATTTTTCTATCTACAACCGCTAGAAATAATCACCGAACACTTCCAAGTTGTCTGGAAGGAACTTGATAACTTATCAGTGCAAAAATGTTCATTTGTGCGAACCTTCTGACTGCAATTTTTCTAACTTATGACCATCGGATCGATCTGAAACATATCGGAAAATGAAAAGCGAAATAAATAACTCCAAGCAACGGCGTAGCCAAGAGAAGGTTTTGGGGTTTAACACCATACAACCCCCCCCCCCCCCCCCCCCCTCCACCACACCCAAAAAAAATATTAGATTGAAGTTGAAAATTTATTGCTGCAGACTGATTTAATTCAATTTTACAATAACAATTATCTGATCCGTAGATTGATAACCTGTTGTTGTAAACATCATGAGGACTTTTGATAAATTGTCGGAATGTGATCCTGATATGTAACTGATCTATTGGTCTTGATTTCACAGTTGTCTAATTGCATCAATATCAAATTCCTGCCTGAAAACATTCCAATAGAAAATTCCAGAGTTCTGTAATCAATCATAATCCTCAGATTTAAAAACAAAATTCCAGAGTTCTGTAATCAATCATAATCCTCAGATTTATTTTAAAAATTGAGCTCGTTTTTGTAGAGATGTACTGTAATTAGGGTCTTTATTTAATAGGAAGCGAAGTTAAAATTGATTTAACGTCTATGAAACATAGAACTGCTCACCAAAAAGATGCATAACTTTCAACATTTGCTAAAAATGTTTTTGCCTTTCTCATTCACTCTAAAATTCGTCAATCTAATCCCGACACGGAGAGCCGAGTGTCATATGCAAATCGACTGAGTTCGTCGAGATCGGAAAATGTCTGTGTGTGTATGTATGTGTGTATGTGGAAAAAATGTGACCTCTGTTTCTCAGAGATGGCTGGACCGATTTGCACAAAGTTAGTCTCAAATGAAAGCTACAACCTTCCCATCGGCAGCTATTGATTTTTTAATTGATGGGACTTCCGGTTCCGGAGTTACGAGTTGAAGAGTGCAATCACACAGTAAATTTCCATATATCCTGAAATGAAAAATTTTCTAAATTAAATTTGTATTTTTGATGCCAAATGACTTTAAAATGCATGAAACATTGAGCTGTTTGACAAAAATTGATTTTTTGGACTTTGGTACATTTTAGCCTTTCTCATATAGAAAGGTTATGCAATCACTCTAAAAATCGTCAATCATACCGGCCCGGAGGGAGTATGCAGTGAAGGGTTGCTACTTTAAAATTAAAACTAGTTTAAAATTTCTTAACAAGTTGAAAATTTTCGGCAGGACCTGGATCTCCCGGATCTTTCTCCTTGATCCGCCGCTGGTTTCAAGCGATGTTTCAGTATCACATAGTATCTCAAGATCGTGGCTGTCGATCCGTTGTATGTATGTGCAAATCGTGCTGAACATGTAATATTCATTTCCACCATTGTATTGAACATTACCAGCCATGGAATCGTAGTCTGGACAAATGAGACAAGCACAGTTGCACCATTAGGTGGATTAAAACAGGTTTTTATTTTGGGAATGCGTCGAGTTGAGACGAAAACGTAATATGATTAATAACGAGGATAACAATTTCCGAATGTAGAGAGAAATTTATGAAAAATGACGCTTTCCATTCGACTCTAGCAGGTTCTGATCGATTTTGATGAGCATTTGATTTTTGTTGTATGACCAATCATATGTATAGGTAAAATATTCAAAAACAGTAATTTAAGGTCAAGGTAGCATCATTTTGAAACCGCCAATTTCGGAGGTTTAGTATCTTCGATGAGTTTTACAAACATTAAACAGCGCATCATTTGATAAAATAATTTTGACGGTATATCGTCCAAGAAGTATTTATGGTGAATTTTCTCAGGTTAATATTCATGACTACAATAAAGTCTCAACAAATTCGCTAAAGGCACGAACTCTGTTACTATTGTCTGAAAAATTAATTCTGCATAATTTTAAAACTTCAAAAATTACGGTTTCGGAACTATGCCGTTTGGACAGTAAGATCGATTTTCACCAAACCCCCACCAATTGTAAAATTGGTATTGTAAAAAAACGTAAGGGCGATACTTCAATGCTGATAAGTGGGACCGAAAAAGTAAACAATCATCAAAGGGGCGATACTATCATTTTGTCAATTTCAATAGCAAACACAAATTTTAATTTAATAATTTTAAATACTTCATAAAGTTTTGGGTTTCGATCACTGAATCATGCAATCTAGGATGTAAAAAACACAATAGTTCTTAAAAAGGAAATAAAACCAAGTCTGGAAATATTCACTGTTGATTTTCTTTGAATGGTGTCAATGCTAGTATCGCTTTTCTCAAGAAAAAGTGTTGATTTCTTAGTTCTCAGTCACGTTGGAAATTTGAGTAAAGTATAAACCTCAAGTCGATTAAAAAAAATCGATTTTTTTGGCACAGTACAATATATAATCCCTTTAGGAAAATTCAGTTTTCCCACTACAATGCATTGATTGAAGAATTTAGATATTTTATTAACAGAGCATTAGCAATAATTCGTTTGTATGTCTAGTTTATGGGCCATTTTTTCGCTTTCCCATTGATTTGGTTTGAGATCTATCCCATGTAGTATGTGTTATCAAAAACATCGCGAAGCATCAAGTTCTAAATGTTCTCAAACGATGTAATATCCGAAGAGAGTGATAAGAGTTATAAGAAATGTCCCATCACACTGTTAGGTGGATTAAAAGCGTTTTTGCTTTCATCGGAGTATCGGTTTGAATCACAATTTGCTATGTGATCGCAGCCACAACCTGTAACTCCGGAACCGGAAGTCGGATCGAGATGAAATTAAATAGCCATTTACGGGGACGCAATACCTTTCATTTGAGGCCAAGTTTAGTCGAATCGGTCTAGCCATCTCCGAGAAACCGATGTGACTGTTATTCTGAATTTAGATACTTCCGCCGGGGCTTCCGGAACCGAGGATGGTGGCCAATGTGGCCAAATAGACTTTGAATGGATGTTAGTGACCTAATACTACAAATCGAAGCAGTTGTGGTCATATTTTGGAAAAATTTTCACCTTTATACATTCATTGCAGAATTTATTAAAATCGACATTTTCTGCGTGTTCGTACTTATCACCCTGTAATTCCGGAACCGGAAGTCGGATCCATTAGAAATTCAATAGCAGCCTATGGGAACGTTGCACCTTTCATTTGAGACTAAGCTTGTCAAAATCGGTTCAGCCATCTCTGAGAAAAATGAGTGACATTTTTGGTCACATACACACACACATACACACACACATACATACATACACACATACATACACACATACAGACATTTGCCGAACTCGACGAACTGAATCGAATGGTATATGTCACTCGGCCCTCCGGGCCTCCGTTAAAAAGTCGGTTTTCAGAGCAATTGCAATACCTTTCTATTGAGAAAGGCAAAAAGGTGCGAAATCGGCAAAGTCCCAAAAAGTCGATTTTTATAAAAAAAAAATTTTCGAGATAACATAAAATCTCGACGTTTCATGCATTTTAAAGATGTTTGGCATCAAAAATACAAATTCGATTTCTGAAATTTCATGGGGTCCCCCCTTTGAAAAAAAATTGAGTTCCGGCTTATATGGGAATTTCATGTGTGACCGGACCGTTCAGTCTATATTTCCGGAACCATACAAGCGATCCGTGCGAAATTTTACAGACATCTGTGGGGATAATATAGCTATCATTTGGGACTAAGTTTGTGAAAATCGGCCCAACCATTTCCGAGAAACTGATATGAGTTTGCTAGTTATGAAAGATGGCCGCTTTTCCCGGGCACTTCCGGAACCGTCTATGGTGGTCAATGTAGTCAACGAAAGTTTGTTTGGCCGTCGGTGACCTAGAACTGCAAAGTTAAGTTATTTGAGAGACATTTTAGCGAAATTTTTACCTTTTTTGCTTCCATCGGGGTATCGGTTTGAATCACAATTTGCTATGTGATCGCACGCCACAACCCGTAACTCCGGAACCGGAAGTCGGTTGGGGATAAAATTTAATAGCCATTTACGGGGACGCAACATCTTTCATTTGAGACTAAGTTTGGTTGATTTGGTCTAGCCACCTCCGAGAAACCGATGTGACTGTTAGTCTGAATTTGGATACTTCCGCCGGGGCTTCCGGAACCGATAATGGTGGCCAATGTGACCAAAGAGACTTTGAATGGCTGTTAATGACCTAGTACTACAAATCGAAGCAGTTGTGGTCATATTTTGGAAAAATTTTCACCATTATACATTCATTGCAGAATTTCTTAAAATCGACATTTTTTGCGTGATCGTACTCATCGCCCTGTAATTCCGGAACCGGAAGTCGGATCCATTAGAAATTCAATAGCAGCCTATGGGAACGTTCCACCTTTCATTTGAGACTAAGTTTGTAAAAATCGGTTCATCCATCTCTGAGAAAAGTGAGTGAGATTGTGTTCGCGTACACACACACAGACGCACATACACACACATACATACACACACACATACATACACACACACATACATACACACACAGACATTTGCCGAACTCGACGAACTGAATCGAATGGTATATGTCACTCGGCCCTCCGGGCCTCCGTTAAAAAGTCGGTTTTCAGAGCAATTGCAATACCTTTCTATTGAGAAAGGCAAAAAGGTGCGAAATCGGCAGTCCCAAAAAGTCGATTTTTATAAAAAAAATTTTTTCGAGATAACATAAAATCTCGACGTTTCATGCATTTTAAAGATGTTTGGCATCAAAAATACGAATTCGATTTCTGAAATTTCATGAGGTCCCCCCTTTGAAAAAAAAAATTGAGTTCCGGCTTATATGGGAATTTCATATGTGACCGGACGGTTTAGTCTATATTTCCGGAACCATTTAAGCGATCCGTACGAAATTTTATAGACATCTATGGGGATATTATAGCTATCATTTGGGACTAAGTTTGTGAAAATTGGCCCAACCATTTCCGGGAAACTGATGTGAGTTCGTAAATTTTGAAAGATGGCCGCTTTTCCCGGGCACTTCCGGAACCGTCTATGGTGGTTAATGTAGTCAACGAAAGTTTGGTTGGCCGTCGGTGACCTAGAACAGCAAATTTAAGTTGTTTGAGAGACATTTTAGCGAAATTTTTACCTTTTTGCCTTTCTCGTATAGAAAGGTTATGCAATCACTCTGAAAAACGTCAACCAAATCCCGGCCCGGAGGGCCGAGTGTCATATCCCATTCGACTCAGTTCGTCGAGATCGGAAAGTCTGTATGTGTGTGTGTATGTATGTATGTGTGTGTGTATGTGTGTGTGTATGTGTGTGTGTATGTGTGTGTGTGTATGTATGTGCGTATGTGTCAAATAATGTCACTCATTTTTCTCAGAGATGGCTGGACCGATTTGCCCAAACTTAGTCTCAAATGAAAAGTGCAACCTTCCCATCGGCTGCTATTGAATTTTGGATCGATCGGAATTCTGGTTCCGGAATTACGGGTTTCAGAGTGCGGCCACACAGAAATTTCTCATATAAACTATAGGAAAAATTAAAAACTGAATTTTTATTTTTGATGCTAAATGTGTTCAAGGTGCATGAAACGTCGAGATTTGATGCAAACTCGAAAAAAAAATTTGACTACGATTCACTTTTTTGGATTTTGGCACATTTTTGCCTTTCTCATATAGAAAGGTTATGCAATCACTCTGAAAAACGTCAACCTAATCCCGGCCCGGAGGGCCGAGTGTCATATCCCATTCGACTCAGTTCGTCGAGATCGGAAAAAGTCTGTATGTGTGTGTATGTATGTATGTGTGTGTGTATGTGTGTGTATGCGTGTGTGTATGTGTGTGTGTGTATGTATGTGCGTATGTGTCAAATAATGTCACTCATTTTTCTCAGAGATGGCTGGACCGATTTGCCCAAACTTAGTCTCAAATGAAAAGTGCAACTTTCCCATCGGCTGCTATTGAATTTTGGATCGATCGGAATTCTGGTTCCGGAATTACGGGTTTCAGAGTGCGGCCACACAGAAATTTCTCATATAAACTATAGGAAAAATTAAAAACTGAATTTTTATTTTTGATGCTGAATGTGTTCAAGGTGCATGAAACGTCGAGATTCGATGCAAACTCGAAAAAAAAATTTGACTACGATTCACTTTTTTGGATTTTGGCACATTTTTGCCTTTCTCATATAGAAAGGTTATGCAATCACTCTGAAAAACGTCAACCTAATCCCGGCCCGGAGGGCCGAGTGTCATATCCCATTCGACTCAGTTCGTCGAGATCGGAAAAAGTCTGTATGTGTGTGTGTATGTATGTATGTGTGTGTGTATGTGTGTGTGTATGTATGTGCGTATGTGTCAAATAATGTCACTCATTTTTCTCAGAGATGGCTGGACCGATTTGCCCAAACTTAGTCTCAAATGAAAAGTGCAACCTTCCCATCGGCTGCTATTGAATTTTGGATCGATCGGAATTCTGGTTCCGGAATTACGGGTTTCAGAGTGCGGCCACACAGAAATTTCTCATATAAACTATAGGAAAAATTAAAAACTGAATTTTTATTTTTGATGCTAAATGTGTTCAAGGTGCATGAAACGTCGAGATTCGATGCAAACTCGAAAAAAAAATTTGACTGCGATTCACTTTTTTGGATTTTGGCACATTTTTGCCTTTCTCATATAGAAAGGTTATGCAATCACTCTGAAAAACGTCAACCTAATCCCGGCCCGGAGGGCCGAGTGTCATATCCCATTCGACTCAGTTCGTCGAGATCGGAAAAAGTCTGTATGTGTGTGTGTATGTGTGTGTGTATGTGTGTGTGTGTGTATGTATGTGCGTATGTGTCAAATAATGTCACTCATTTTTCTCAGAGATGGCTGGACCGATTTGCCCAAACTGAGTCTCAAATGAAAAGTGCAACCTTCCCATCGGCTGCTATTGAATTTTGGATCGATCGGAATTCTGGTTCCGGAATTACGGGTTTCAGAGTGCGGCCACACAGAAATTTCTCATATAAACTATAGGAAAAATTAAAAACTGAATTTTTATTTTTGATGCTAAATGTGTTCAAGGTGCATGAAACGTCGAGATTCGATGCAAACTCGAAAAAAAAATTTGACTACGATTCACTTTTTTGGATTTTGGCACATTTTTGCCTTTCTCATATAGAAAGGTTATGCAATCACTCTGAAAAACGTCAACCTAATCCCGGCCCGGAGGGCCGAGTGTCATATCCCATTCGACTCAGTTCGTCGAGATCGGAAAAAGTCTGTATGTGTGTGTGTATGTATGTATGTGTGTGTATGTGTGTGTGTATGTGTGTGTGTATGTGTGTGTGTGTATGTATGTGCGTATGTGTCAAATAATGTCACTCATTTTTCTCAGAGATGGCTGGACCGATTTGCCCAAACTTAGTCTCAAATGAAAAGTGCAACCTTCCCATCGGCTGCTATTGAATTTTGGATCGATCGGAATTCTGGTTCCGGAATTACGGGTTTCAGAGTGCGGCCACACAGAAATTTCTCATATAAACTATAGGAAAAATTAAAAACTGAATTTTTATTTTTGATGCTAAATGTGTTCAAGGTGCATGAAACGTCGAGATTCGATGCAAACTCGAAAAAAAAATTTGACTGCGATTCACTTTTTTAGATTTTGGCACATTTTTGCCTTTCTCATATAGAAAGGTTATGCAATCACTCTGAAAAACGTCAACCTAATCCCGGCCCGGAGGGCCGAGTGTCATAACCCATTCGACTCAGTTCGTCGAGATCGGAAAAAGTCTGTATGTGTGTGTGTATGTATGTATGTGTGTATGTGTGTGTGTATGTGTGTGTGTATGTGTGTGTGTGTATGTGCGTATGTGTCAAATAATGTCACTCATTTTTCTCAGAGATGGCTGGACCGATTTGTCCAAACTTAGTCTCAAATGAAAAGTGCAACCTTCCCATCGGCTGCTATTGAATTTTGGATCGATCGGAATTCTGGTTCCGGAATTACGGGTTTCAGAGTGCGGCCACACAGAAATTTCTCATATAAACTATAGGAAAAATTAAAAACTGAATTTTTATTTTTGATGCTAAATGTGTTCAAGGTGCATGAAACGTCGAGATTCGATGCAAACTCGAAAAAAAATTTGACTACGATTCACTTTTTTGGATTTTGGCACATTTTTGCCTTTCTCATATAGAAAGGTTATGCAATCACTCTGAAAAATGTCAACCTAAATTTTTTTTCGACTCGTTTAGGGTTTCTGGATTTTAACAGGGGCGTAGTTGATGGTTTACGGAGAGGGATTACACCCCCCCCTCTACTGTTCGCGCCCCTCCTTTAAAAATCTCCTTAAATCACCCCTCAGACCACCACCCCATCCAGCCCTCATACCCCTCCCTTTCAACCCCATCATCTTTAAACCACCACTGTATCACAAAGCATACCAATTTAAGCTGGGGAGTCGTTCGTTCATGGGACTTTCGCCCTCTTCACATACCCAGCCCCGCATGACAAAATGAGTTAGCAAGCAGATAACATTGATCTAATGATGATTAGGCTAATGGAGTATGATATTTTTTTGTTTCAAGTGTTTCACCGTCGACACGTAGCTCATCAAGTTCGTGGCTGGCATGCCATTGTGTATAAGTGCAAAGTGTACTAAGAATGTAATGGACATTTCCACAATTATGTTGAACATAAAAAGCCTCCGTGCCATAGTTTAGAGAAATGAGAAAGGCACAATTGCACCGCTAGGTGGATTAAAACAGTTTTTTGCTTTCATCGGAGTATCGGTTTGAATCACAATTTGCTATGTGATCGCACGCCACAACCCGTAACTCCGGAACCGGAAGTCGGATCGAGATGAAATTAAATAGCCATTTACGGGGACGCAACATCTTTCATTTGAGACTAAGTTTGGTTGATTCGGTCTAGCCACCTCCGAGAAACCGATGTGACTGTTAGTCTGAATTTGGATACTTCCGCCGGGGCTTCCGGAACCGATGATGGTGGCCAATGTGACCAAAGAGACTTTGAATGGCTGTTAGTGACCTAGTACTACAAATCGAAGCAGTTGTGGTCATATTTTGGAAAAATTTTCACCATTATACATTCATTGCAGAATTTCTTAAAATCGACATTTTTGCGTGATCGTACTCATCGCCCTGTAATTCCGGAACCGGAAGTCGGATCCATTAGAAATTCAATAGCAGCCTATGGGAACGTTGCACCTTTCATTTGAGACTAATTTTGTAAAAATCGGTTCATCCATCTCTGAGAAAAGTGAGTGAGATTGTGTTCGCGTACACACACACAGACGCACATACACACACATACATACACACACACATACATACACACACAGACATTTGCCGAACTCGACGAACTGAATCGAATGGTATATGTCACTCGGCCCTCCGGGCCTCCGTTAAAAAGTCGGTTTTCAGAGCAATTGCAATACCTTTCTATTGAGAAAGATGTTTGGCATCAAAAATACAAATTCGATTTCTGAAATTTCATGGGGTCCCCCCTTTGAAAAAAAATTTGAGTTCCGGCTTATATGGGAATTTCATGTGTGACCGGACCGTTCAGTCTATATTTCCGGAACCATACAAGCGATCCGTGCGAAATTTTACAGACATCTGTGGGGATAATATGGCTATCATTTGGGACTAAGTTTGTGAAAATCGGCCCAACCATTTCCGAGAAACTGATATGAGTTTGCTAGTTATGAAAGATGGCCGCTTTTCCCGGGCACTTCCGGAACCGTCTATGGTGGTCAATGTAGTCAACGAAAGTTTGTTTGGCCGTCGGTGACCTAGAACTGCAAAGTTAAGTTATTTGAGAGACATTTTAGCGAAATTTTTACCTTTTTTGCTTCCATCGGGGTATCGGTTTGAATCACAATTTGCTATGTGATCGCACGCCACAACCCGTAACTCCGGAACCGGAAGTCGGTTGGGGATAAAATTTAATAGCCATTTACGGGGACGCAACATCTTTCATTTGAGACTAAGTTTGGTTGATTCGGTCTAGCCACCTCCGAGAAACCGATGTGACTGTTAGTCTGAATTTGGATACTTCCGCCGGGGCTTCCGGAACCGATGATTAGGCTAATGGAGTATGATATTTTTTTGTTTCAAGTGTTTCACCGTCGACACGTAGCTCATCAAGTTCGTGGCTGGCATGCCATTGTGTATAAGTGCAAAGTGTACTAAGAATGTAATGGACATTTCCACAATTATGTTGAACATAAAAAGCCTCCGTGCCATAGTTTAGAGAAATGAGAAAGGCACAATTGCACCGCTAGGTGGATTAAAACAGTTTTTTGCTTTCATCGGAGTATCGGTTTGAATCACAATTTGCTATGTGATCGCACGCCACAACCCGTAACTCCGGAACCGGAAGTCGGATCGAGATGAAATTAAATAGCCATTTACGGGGACGCAACATCTTTCATTTGAGACTAAGTTTGGTTGATTCGGTCTAGCCACCTCCGAGAAACCGATGTGACTGTTAGTCTGAATTTGGATACTTCCGCCGGGGCTTCCGGAACCGATGATGGTGGCCAATGTGACCAAAGAGACTTTGAATGGCTGTTAATGACCTAGTACTACAAATCGAAGCAGTTGTGGTCATATTTTGGAAAAATTTTCACCATTATACATTCATTGCAGAATTTCTTAAAATCGACATTTTTTGCGTGATCGTACTCATCGCCCTGTAATTCCGGAACCGGAAGTCGGATCCATTAGAAATTCAATAGCAGCCTATGGGAACGTTGCACCTTTCATTTGAGACTAAGTTTGTAAAAATCGGTTCATCCATCTCTGAGAAAAGTGAGTGAGATTGTGTTCGCGTACACACACAGACGCACATACACACACATACATACACACACACATACATACACACACAGACATTTGCCGAACTCGACGAACTGAATCGAATGGTATATGTCACTCGGCCCTCCGGGCCTCCGTTAAAAAGTCGGTTTTCAGAGCAATTGCAATACCTTTCTATTGAGAAAGATGTTTGGCATCAAAAATACAAATTCGATTTCTGAAATTTCATGGGGTCCCCCCTTTGAAAAAAACATACACCCAGACATTTGCCGAACTCGACGAACTGAATCGAATGGTATATATCACTCGGCCCTCCGGGCCTCCGTTAAAAAGTCGGTTTTCAGAGCAATTGCAATACCTTTCTATTGAGAAAGGCAAAAAGGTGCGAAATCGGCAGTCCCAAAAAGTCGATTTTTATAAAAAAAAAATTTTCGAGATAACATAAAATCTCGACGTTTCATGCATTTTAAAGATGTTTGACATCAAAAATACGAATTCGATTTCTGAAATTTCATGAGGTCCCCCCTTTGAAAAAAAAAATTGAGTTCCGGTTTATATGGGAATTTCATATGTGACCGGACGGTTTAGTCTATATTTCCGGAACCATTTAAGCGATCCGTACGAAATTTTATAGACATCTATGGGGATATTATAGCTAGCATTTGGGACTAAGTTTGTGAAAATTGGCCCAACCATTTCCGGGAAACTGATGTGAGTTCGTAAATTTTGAAAGATGGCCGCTTTTCCCGGGCACTTCCGGAACCGTCTATGGTGGTTAATGTAGTCAACGAAAGTTTGGTTGGCCGTCGGTGACCTAGAACAGCAAATTTAAGTTGTTTGAGAGACATTTTAGCGAAATTTTTACCTTTTTTGCTTTCATCGGAGTATCGGTTTGAATCACAATTTGCTATGTGATCGCACGCCACAACCTGTAACTCCGGAACCGGAAGTCGGATCGAAATGAAATTAAATAGCCATTTACGGGGACGCAATACCTTTCATTTGAGGCCAAGTTTAGTCGAATCGGTCTAGCCATCTCCGAGAAACCGATGTGACTGTTATTCTGAATTTAGATACTTCCGCCGGGGCTTCCGGAACCGAGGATGGTGGCCAATGTGGCCAAATAGACTTTGAATGGATGTTAGTGACCTAATACTACAAATCGAAGCAGTTGTGGTTATATTTTGGAAAAAATTTCACCTTTATACATTCATTGCAGAATTTATTAAAATCGACATTTTCTGCGTGTTCGTACTTATCACCCTGTAATTCCGGAACCGGAAGTCGGATCCATTAGAAATTCAATAGCAGCCTATGGGAACGTTGCACCTTTCATTTGAGACTAAGCTTGTCAAAATCGGTTCAGCCATCTCTGAGAAAAATGAGTGACATTTTTGGTCACATACACACACACATATATACATACACACATACATACACACACAGACATTTGCCGAACTCGACGAACTGAATCGAATGGTATATGTCACTCGGCCCTCCGGGCCTCCGTTAAAAAGTCGGTTTTCAGAGCAATTGCAATACCTTTCTATTGAGAAAGGCAAAAAGGTGCGAGATCGGCCCAAAAAGTCGATTTTTATAAAAAAAAATTTTTCGAGATAACATAAAATCTCGACGTTTCATGCATTTTAAAGATGTTTGGCATCAAAAATACAAATTCGATTTCTGAAATTTCATGGGGTCCCCCCTTTGAAAAAAATTTTGAGTTCCGGCTTATATGGGAATTTCATGTGTGACCGGACCGTTCAGTCTATATTTCCGGAACCATACAAGCGATCCGTGCGAAATTTTACAGACATCTGTGGGGATAATATAGCTATCATTTGGGACTAAGTTTGTGAAAATCGGCCCAACCATTTCCGAGAAACTGATATGAGTTTGCTAGTTATGAAAGATGGCCGCTTTTCCCGGGCACTTCCGGAACCGTCTATGGTGGTCAATGTAGTCAACGAAAGTTTGTTTGGCCGTCGGTGACCTAGAACTGCAAATTTATTTGAGAGACATTTTAGCGAAATTTTTACCTTTTTTGCTTCCATCGGGGTATCGGTTTGAATCACAATTTGCCATGTGATCGCACGCCACAACCCGTAACTCCGGAACCGGAAGTCGGTTGGGGATAAAATTTAATAGCCATTTACGGGGACGCAACATCTTTCATTTGAGACTAAGTTTGGTTGATTCGGTCTAGCCACCTCCGAGAAACCGATGTGACTGTTAGTCTGAATTTGGATACTTCCGCCGGGGCTTCCGGAACCGATGATGGTGGCCAATGTGACCAAAGAGACTTTGAATGGCTGTTAATGACCTAGTACTACAAATCGAAGCAGTTGTGGTCATATTTTGGAAAAATTTTCACCATTATACATTCATTGCAGAATTTCTTAAAATCGACATTTTTTGCGTGATCGTACTCATCACCCTGTAATTCCGGAACCGGAAGTCGGATCCATTAGAAATTCAATAGCAGCCTATGGGAACGTTGCACCTTTTATTTGAGACTAAGTTTGTAAAAATCGGTTCATCCATCTCTGAGAAAAGTGAGTGAGATTGTGTTCGCGTACACACACACAGACGCACATACACACACACATACATACACACACATACATACACACACACACAGACATTTGCCGAACTCGACGAACTGAATCGAATGGTATATGTCACTCGGCCCTCCGGGCCTCCGTTAAAAAGTCGGTTTTCAGAGCAATTGCAATACCTTTCTATTGAGAAAGGCAAAAAATGTATTTAAATTCATCGAAAAGCCAGTGGCTTTTGAAACACGAACATTCTTGAAATTACAAGTCGCAATTTTTGCAAATAATTATGATTTTAGTCACATTGATCATGAAAAATGTATATTGGGGTTTTCAGTACAACTCAGGGTCAGTTGTAGCTACACAGTAATATGTCTGACATAAATTCAGTGAGATCAACTATCTGTCCAATGCATAAACTCTGATTGTAATCCTCTCTGATTTACGTGTAGAATACGGAGCACTCAAACGAAACGTTTATTGAATTATCCAATGCCTCTACTAATTCAGGCATTGCAGCTACAATTGAAGCGTTCTCAGCATAAGGCAAATTTGGGCAGATAAAAGCACCATTTTACTTGCATCCCCCATCGATAGTTCATAAAAGTGCATTCTAATACAATGAATATGCATTTTACATAATATCAACCCAAAACAGGTGTTCTTAATTTTAAAATGACATATTTGAACACTAGTTTCATTCAAAATTCAGTAGAGAAACGTTAAGTTTAAAAAATGCGCTTGGGATATCTCTTTTCAATATTTTCGTCTTCAAACAACCATATTACCCACTTTCAAATAGCCAAGGATGTTTTTAATTGTAGTATATACAAATGCTCAGTATAGAATGGAATTAAATTGGAGTTTATGTACTTTTCGGGTTTTGGCCACATGACTCTCCTTGGAGCAACGTTTCGAAAGAAATGGCCCTTCGTCTTCAGAGCAAAGCAGGGCTTGAACACAAGTGAGGAATGATAAATGATTGTTAGTGCTGTGAAATTTTTTTTGTATATAGGACGAAATTTTGATTCCTTACATCTTTATTATACATAATGCAACTGGTAATTTTTACGTCATAATTAGTAGAACATAAATCTTGCAAAAGAAGATAAAATTTCACTAGAATTTTGTTATTCAAAAATACAGTTACGCTCGGTGATGCTTCGATTATAATATGAGTAAGAATTGTGTTAGAAATCTATTTTCACACTACTAGGTGGATTATTTGGTGATCTGTGCAGTCATACACCATCCAACGTCTAGCTCACGACTGAACGCAATGCTTAATCCAACGTGTAAATACATCAACTCTGGACAAATTTTCACTTCGAAGTGAATTTACACATTGTTTGACTTTGAAGTGAATTTGTTTAATAATTTTTGAGAAATAGTCATTTCATTATTAAGTAAATTTACAAAATGTTTTCGGAATCGAATACCTTGAATCATGTGGATGTGTTCCCTTACTCGGATATTCAAAATCGGTTTAGTTTTGCTCCTAAAACACCAGCTAAGCAATACTCTGTATGTAACGGTCCCATTTTTAGTTAGTGAAAAATGGTAAGCGAGGAATAAAAATACAAAATGCTTAATATAGATTTGACAATCTATAGCTTCTTCGAAAGGTATTTTTATAAGCTTTCTAATTATGTGCATATTGTTCAACGACATCGCTTCCCCTCCCTATATATATATATATATATATATATATATATATATATATATATATATATATATATATATATATATATATATATATATATATATATATATATATATATATATATATATATATATATATATATATATATATATATATATATATATATATATATATATATATATATATATATATATATATATATATATATATATATATATATATATATATATATATATATATATATATATATATATATATATATATATATATATATATATATATATATATATATATATATATATATATATATATATATATATATATATATATATATATATATATATATATATATATATATATATATATATATATATATATATATATATATATATATATATATATATATATATATATATATATATATATATATATATATATATATATATATATATATATATATATATATATATATATATATATATATATATATATATATATATATATATATATATATATATATATATATATATATATATATATATATATATATATATATATATATATATATATATATATATATATATATATATATATATATATATATATATATATATATATATATATATATATATATATATATATATATATATATATATATATATATATATATATATATATATATATATATATATATATATATATATATATATATACTTTGTATTTTAAATGTTTTAGTTCCATTCGAAAGGTGAGAAAATTTCGCATTGAGTGATGCCCTCACATGTTTCAGCTAATGAGTTTAAGTAGCCTTTTCAAAGTAATTTATTGAAAATTAAACAATTTTAAACGATTTTTCGTTCATTTCTTGAAAATCCTAATAGTTAACCTTATCATTTTAACAATTCAGATTGTTAGTCTTGATGAGCTGCTTAATTCGTTTTTTGACATGATACACTTACCTTTTCTTATTTTCATGATTTTGGGTTATTCAACTTGGATATTTTTATCTCATTTTCACTAGTACCAGCTCTAACTGAAAAAATTATGGCACTCATTGTACTTTTTTTCTTTGTATTCGAAAGCCAGGAAAATTTTACAGTGAAAAATGTATTAATACATTTCAGTTAAGTGAATTTAGTATTCTTTTAAAAGTAAATTAGTTTAAAGTTAGTGCTATTATTAGCATTTTCGTTAATTTTCTTAAAATAGTAAATAATAAACATCACCATTATTATCGTGGAAATAATGCATCTCAGCAAGTTCTGCAGTTCTTTCTTTGACTCCATTCAATTATCTCTTTTGGTTTCGACGCAAAATCGTTTTTATCACATCGTATCATATGCAAAAATAACGATTTCGAACCCACTACATTTGTGGCGAGCTCTTGCTGTGTTAACTATTAAATAGCAGCAAAATGAAAAGAGATATAGACAAAGTGTCTAATAAAAAGTTATAGAGAACATTAAGGGGCATCAAATGAACAATAGTAACGATAAATTTTGTTGATTAATAATTAGAATAATTAAAAAACTCCAAAAAACGCAAATTTTGAGTTACTTCGTTAGTAAAAAATCATTTAGTACACTTAACTAAAAGATATTTGTACAAATACTGATAGGACATTTTCTCAGCTTTTCAATGAAATCTTGTAAATAACGATATAAATCATATTTTTTAGATTAGAGTCTTTTAAGCACTTGCAAGTCGGTTACAGGAAAAGTATAGTAATGAAATTACAAAGAAATGAGAAGAGATAGAAATCTGACGTCCAAGAACAAATTATGGATCGTCCTAAAACCCAACTTTTGGATAATGGATATTGCTATAATCATACTTCATTATTTCGAGAAAATTAGCAAAAACCTCCTCAAAAACACAAACTTTTAACTACTTTACAGCTAAAAGGTATAAAACTAATTACTTAAAAAATATGAGAACACCATTCAATAGAAAATTTTCTCACCTTTCGAATGGAACTGAAACATTTAAAATACAAAGTATGCTTTTAAAGCTAGAGGTATTTTAAGACAAATAAGTTTTTTACACAAAAAGTTCAATAACTCTGTAACGGTTGAGATTTGATGGTATGTGTAGAACAATTTTTTTCTCCAAATTTGGCAGTCTATCACACTCCGAGAGATTCTTAACCATGAACCAAACACCCTATATATATATATATATATATATATATATATATATATATATATATATATATATATATATATATATATATATATATATATATATATATATATATATATATATATATATATATATATATATATATATATATATATATATATATATATATATATATATATATATATATATATATATATATATATATATATATATATATATATATATATATATATATATATATATATATATATATATATATATATATATATATATATATATATATATATATATATATATATATATATATATATATATATATATATATATATATATATATATATATATATATATATCCGATGCGACATCTTGAACCCGTTGGTGATTGAAAAATTCGAGAGGCTAATCGAGCTTAATTCTCAAACCCGATTTATGACCTTGGACTTCGACTACATGGCACAGAGTATCAATCCTTCTTCGTATAATCCCAACCGTGTCCGCCTCCTAGATACTTCAGATTCTACTGTGTTCTTCGACACATTCATGAAGGAAGAGATTCGTGGAATCCCGGACCATATACGCCCGCAAATGATCCCCAGTGTATTTTATAATAAATTCCGAGAAGTCGACTGCGACAAAATGTTTTACATCGACGGATCAAATCTCGATGGGTCCAATGGCTTCGGTATCTTCAATGATAATGTCACTACTTCATTCAAGCTCGATGATGCTGCTTCAGTTTACGTCGCCGAATTAGCCGCTATTCCGTATGCCCTTGGGATCATCGACACATTGCCCACAGATCACTACTTCATCATTTCGGACAGTCTCAGTTTTATCGAGGCTCTTCGTGCGGTGAAGCCTTAAAAGCAATTCCCGTATTTTCTGGGGAAGATACAGGAGTCTCTGCGTAAGTTATCTGAAAAATCTTACCAGATTACCTTTGTTTGGGTCCCCTCTCATTGCTCTATCCCGGGCAATGAAAAGGCCGACTCTTTAGCAAAGGTGGGCGCATTAGATGGTGACATATAATGCGCTTGTGGCGAGGGCTATCACGACATCGAGCACGTTGTCTGGGTGTGCGCCGGGTATTGTGATGCCAGGTCTCAGTTAAAGAATTCCCTTCGCGCCCGAGGTAGATCGTCCAATGTTCCAGTTCGTGATATTCTGGCAATTCGCGATTTCCCCTATATGTCCCTTATTTATGTTTATGTTTATGTTTATTACCTTCACCAACAGGCACTTGGCCCCAATGGTGGTTGCTTAAACTAATTACATTTTAAAATTGCCTACATTTTCGCTTTTATCGCATTCCACGTCTGGTTGTAGTCAAAGGCCGTCGCCACACTGTTAAAAATTCGTTGGAGTCCGGTAACAGCGCTCTGGCAACCATAGTTGGTTCTCCTGAACGGAACTCGAAAAAGAGAGTTATTACGTAGAGCTCGAACGCGGGATTGAAGATCCAGACGTCCGAGGATTGTAGGGAAATCCACTCTGGCAGAGAGTAAGTCCGAGACGAACGGGGCTCGAAAGCAGTCCCTCCGAATGCTGAGTGTATCGAAGTGTATTAGCTGGCAACGGTTTTCATAGCTCGGCAGCTGAAATCTGTTCCGCCATGGGAGATGCCGAAGGGAGAAGCGTATGAACATGCGTTGGAGCCTCTATTCTGTCAATCCCGTTCTGGTAGTACGGATTCCAAACAGCTGAACAATATTCTAGCGTTGAGCGGACCAACGCACAGTAAAGCGATTTAAGACAATATACGTCCCTGAAGTTTTTCGCTATTTATACTTTCATAAGAAGATAAATATCCCAATTTAGCCCCTCTGTTTTATTTCTCGTTTTTAGAAGTTTCCTCTTGCCTTGTGGAACCGATCAGCTCCAGAGTGCCACTCCCTTACCACTACGGAAACTGAAGCGAGAGCGACTCGAGGTCCGATGACTCTTGAAGGATTCCCCGCGGGTCCGAAGTATACCATCCGCCAATCCGACTTACTAGACTGAGGCGCTAATTTGTTTCGCTGATCTCCCGTTTGCCGTTGCAAGTTTTGCTCTTCTCTCCCGGTTACCATATACTACACTGATGTGGAAATAAGCCCCCCTCTGAATATCTTGACCAAGCATAAGTCTTCGTTAAAAGAAATCAAATTTGTATTCTGCATTCCTAATTTTAAAATAGCTGTAATTTTTACTCTTTGTTAAAACTATTGTCCTCCATCTTGTAAGTATAATTGTATCCCTAGTTTTAAGACATCTGTGAAATTTCTCATAAATATTTGTTCCCTCTTTATTGTACCAAACTATATTGTTAGTTTTAAGATAACTGTGAAATATTTCGTAAAAAACTACTCCCTCTCTTGTATATCAAACTGAATTCCTTGTTTTAAAAAATTTTCATAAAAAAATCTTTTGCCCCCTCTCTTGTATATAGAATTATTTATTTCTAGTCTTAAAACAGCTGTAAAATTTCTCTTTTATAAAGAAAATTTCAACATTGTTACCTCCTAGTTTTAAGATATCCAATATGAAAAAAAAACAAAAGAATTTGGCACCGCCAAGCTAACGCATTTGTGCTTATCAAATAAACGAAATGAATAAAAAATGTATTTAAATTCATCGAAAAGCCAGTGGCTTTTGAAACACGAACATTCTTGAAATTACAAGTCGCATTTTTGCAAATAATTATGATTTTAGTCACATTGATCATGAAAAATGTATATTGGGGTTTTCAGTACAACTCAGGGTCAGTTGTAGCTACACAGTAATATGTATGACATAAATTCAGTGAGATCAACTATCTGTCCAATGCATAAACTCTGATTGTAATCCTCTCTGATTTACGTGTAGAATACGGAGCACTCAAACGAAACGTTTATTGAATTATCCAATGCCTCTACTAATTCTGGCATTGCAGCTACAATTGAAGCGTTCTCAACATAAGGCAAATTTGGGCAGATAAAAGCACCATTTTACTTGCATCCCCCATCGATAGTTCAGAGGTCTTTGGTCGCCATTTTTCCCTGATCTAATTTGTGCATATTTTTGGAATTTGATCTGTTATTTTTCATAAAAGTGCATTCTAATACAATGAATATGCATTTTCAATAATATCAACCCAAAACAGGTGTTCTTAATTTTAAAATGACATATTTGAACACTAGTTTCATTCAAAATTCAGTAGAGAAACGTTAAGTTTAAAAAATGCGCTTGGGATATCTCTTTTCAATATTTTCGTCTTCAAACAACCATATTACCCACTTTCAAATAGCCAAGGATGTTTTTAATTGTAGTATATACAAATGCTCAGTATAGAATTGAATTAAATTGGAGTTTATGTACTTTTCGGGTTTTGGCCACATGACTCTCCTTGGAGCAACGTTTCGAAAGAAATGGCCCTTCGTCTTCAGAGCAAAGCAGGGCTTGAACACAAGTGAGGAATGATAAATGATTGTTAGTGCTGTGATATTATTTTTGCATATAGGACGAAATTTTGATTCCTTACATCTTTATTATACATAATGCAACTGGTAATTTTTACGTCATAATTAGTAGACAATCTTGCAAAAGAAGAACAAATTTCACTAGAATTTTGTTATTCAAAAATACAGTTACGCTCGGTGATGCTTCGATTATAATATGAGTAAGAATTGTGTTAGAAATCTATTTTCTCACTTCTAGGTGGATTATTTGGTGATCTGTGCAGTCATACACCATCCAACGTCTAGCTCACGACTGAACGCAATGCTTAATCCAACGTGTAAATACATCAATTCTGGACAAATTTTCACTTCGAAGTGAATTTACACATTGTTTTGACTTTGAAGTGAATTTGTTTATTAAGTTTTGAGAAATAGTCATTTCATTATTAAGTAAATTTACAAAATGCTTTCGGAATCGAATGCCTTGAATCATGTGGATGTGTTCCCTTACTCGGATATTCAAAATCGGTTTAGTTTTGCTACTAAAACACCAGCTAAGCAATACTCTGTATGTAACGGTCTCATTTTTAGTTAGTGAAAAATGGTAAGCGAGGAATAAAAATACAAAATGCTTAATATAGATTTGACAATCTATAGCTTCTTCGAAAGGTATTTTTATAAGCTTTCTAATTATGTGCACATTGTTCAACGACATCGCTTCGAAAGTTATTTGCTTGAAACTCTGTGTTTTGACAAAGCCTCTCGAATTTTTCAATCACCAACGGGTTCAAGATGTCGCATCGGATGAGTAATATGATATGAGAGTTCCCAAAATCGATTTTTCAGCGGTAGAACGCCCGCCAGCACTTCGAGACTCATCGTATGGGTCGAGTGCATATAACCCAAGGCAATGCGCAAGCAACGATGCTGGATTCTCTCCAGTTTGATGAAGTGTATTTTCATTCGTTATCGAGCACTCAGTCGAGATAGAAGTCTTTTGTCATCGGTCCGTACACTCTATAGCGACAAATAGTGTTAATCCGCGTTCAAGGTTATTGGCACACTCTTCGCCTAGTTGAGGTTTCATTTTTTCCCCTTCTTTTGTGTTTCTGTTTCTGAGTACCGTTATCCGGTCAGTGAAGTGAAGCAGTGTTCTTTTAGTAAGCCGTCTGGATACCGTTACCTACACAAGCTAAGTATTAGTTTTCGTTTCCCCTTCTTGGCTGTCTTAATAACGTGCACTGGGCAATAGGCCCGTGCAAAAATGACTTCCCCTGACGGCGGTTCATCTCAAGGTGAGATGGACGTCGAAATAAAATCGGCTCCCCGGCTCAAGGTATATCCGAGCTCGGCTACCGGGCCATTTGTGATCTTCTTCCGGACCAAAGAAAAAAAGTGTTTGAATCTGTTGCAGATTTCTCGAGTTCTGACGGATCGGTATTCGGCCGTGACAGAAATATCGAAAATTCGCCCTGATAAGCTTCGGGTGGTGGTTAACAGTTCAACTCAGGCAAACGATATTGCTGGCTACGAGCCCTTTACGAGGGAGTACAGGGTGTATATTCCAGCTAGCAGGGTTGAAGTCAGTGGGGTCGTTTCCGATTCGAGTCTGAATTGCGAGGACCTGTAAAATATGGGACTGGCTGTTTCAAAGACCCCATGCTTAAGCCAGTGAAGATACTGGAATGCAAACGTTTGCATTCAGCATCAGTCGCAGCTGACGGTAAGAAAATATACGTCAACTCAGACTCTTATCGGGTGACCTTCGCCGGCTCTGCCCTGCCCAATTACCTCTTCTTTGACAAGGTTCGTCTACCTGTTCGCCTCTTTGTGCCGCGGGTCATGAACTGTACTAATTGCAAACAATTGGGACACACAGCCTCCCATTGTAGCAATAAAGCCCGCTGTGGGAAATGCGGTGGGAATCATGCGGATGATTCCTGTGGTAGAGATGTCGAAAAGTGTCTCTACTGTGGGGGAAACCCACATGATCTCCCTTCATGTTCCGCGTACAAACAGCGCGAGGAAAATCTTAAGCGTTCCCTTCAGGGACGCTCTAAGCGATCTTTTGCAGAAATGCTTAAGATAGCTACGCCACCTGTCTCTACGAACATCTTTACCAACTTGTCTACTGACGAAGGCGACTGTGATGAACCCCAGGAGGGAACATCTTCTGCTGTGCCTAGAAGTAGTAGAAAAAGGAAGAACATTTCTTCTTCCAAGCTTCGTCGTAAAGGCCAGAAGGTGTCTCTTCATGGTCCCCTTAAAATAACTACTCAAGGAAGTACTGTTGTAAAACCGAAGCAAGTCGCTCCCGGTCTCAGTAACCTGAGCTCAGAAAAGGAGTTCCCAGCACTTCCAGGAACATCAAAAACCCCAAGTGTTCCCATATCTCAGCCAGAGAAAGAAAACAGTGCTGGCTTAATAAATTTCTCTGACATTGTGGACCGTATTCTTACAGCGTTGAACATTTCTGACCCCCTTAAAAGTATCTTGATAAGCTTTCTCCCCGCAGTAAAAACATTCTTGATGCAGTTCACTGCGAAATGGCCCCTCCTTTCAGCGATTGTATCCTTCGATGGCTAATTCATCGAACGAGGTCAAGGATTTAATCACTGTTCTACAGTGGAATTGCAGAAGTATTATCCCGAAAATCGATTCGTTTAAAATCTTACTAAATAATTTGAAATGCGATGCATTTGCCCTATGCGAGACATGGCTCACTTCAGAAATAACCCTACACTTTCACGATTTTAATATTATTCGCTTGGATCGAGAAGACTCTTACGGAGGAGTACTTTTGGGGATCAAAAAGTGCTATTCTTTCAATCGGATCGACCTCCCCTCGACACCAGGCATTGAAGTTGTCGCTTGCCAAACCAGAATTAAAGGCAAAGACCTTTGTATTGCTTCCACCTACATCCCCCCTAGAGCCTCAGTTAGCCACCGACGGCTTTGCGATATTGCGGAACTCCTCCCCGCACCGAGGCTAGTTTTAGGTGACTTCAACTCCCACGGCACGGCATGGGGTTGCCTTCATGACGATAATCGATCTACCCTACTCCATGAGCTTTGCGACAACTTCAATATGACTATTTTGAATACGGGTGAAATGACACGGATTCCTGCCCCTCCAGCGCGACCGAGCGCCTTAGATCTGTCCCTCTGCTCGACATCGCTGCGGTTAGATTGCATGTGGAAGGTAGTCTCTGATCCCCACGGCAGCGACCATCTGCCAATCGTAATTACTATTGCTAACGGTTCAGGGCCACCGAATACAATCAATGTTTCGTATGACCTCACACGAAATATTGATTGGAAGAGCTACGCGTCCGCGATATCCGACAAAATCGAGTGCACTCAAGAGCTTCCTCCGGAGGAAGAGTACGGGTTCCTGGCTGGCTTGATTCTCGATACCGCGATTCAAGCTCAGACTAAACGCGTACCAGACGCGAACTCACGCGGGCGTCCTCCCAATCCATGGTGGGACAAAGAGTGCTCAGACGTTTACGCGGAGAAGGCCGCTGCGTATAAGACCTTCCGGGACGACGGGCTGCCAGCTAGCTACCGACAGTACGCGATGGCGGAAACGCGCATGAAGAGTTTGATAAAAGTCAAAAAACGTAGCTACTGGCGCCGGTTCGTCGACGGACTAACGAGAGAAACATCGATGAGCACTCTGTGGAGTACGGCCCGGCGCTTACGAAACCGAAACAGTACTAATGAGAGCGTGGAATATTCAAACCGTTGGATATTCGATTTTGCCAAGAAGGTTTGTCCGGATTCCGCTCCGGCACAGAAGATCTACCGCGCCGCGTCCCCTCACAATAACGCGAACGAAACACCGTTTTCGATGGTGGAGTTCTCACTTGCTCTCTTATCATGTAACAATAAAGCCCCAGGGCCAGACAGAATCAAATTTAACTTGTTAAAGAATCTGCCAGACTCTGCCAAGAGACGCTTGTTGAATTTATTTAATAAGTTTCTTGAGGGTAATATTGTCCCTCATGACTGTAGGCAAGTTAAGGTCATCGCCATTCAAAAACCTGGAAAACCAGCCTCCGACCACAACTCGTATCGACCGATTGCGATGCTGTCCTGTATCCGAAAGTTGTTCGAGAAAATGATCTTGTTTCGCCTCGATAATTGGGTTGAAGCAAATGGCTTACTGTCAGATACACAATTTGGTTTCCGCAAAGGCAAAGGGACGAACGATTGTTTTGCGTTGCTCTCAACAGAAATTCAAATGGCTTATGCTAGCAAAGAGCAGATGGCATCAGTTTTCCTAGATATAAAGGGGGCTTTTGATTCAGTTTCTATCAAAATTCTTTCTGAGAAGCTGCACCAGCATGGTCTTTCACCGACTCTAAACAACTTTTTGCTAAACTTGCTGTCTGAAAAACATATGCATTTTTCGCATGGTGATTTATCGACATCACGAATTAGCTACATGGGTCTTCCCCAGGGCTCATGTCTAAGCCCCCTTCTCTATAACTTTTACGTGAATGACATTGACGAATATCTTGTCAATTCCTGCACGCTAAGGCAGCTTGCAGATGACAGTGTGGTCTCTATTACAGGTCCCAAAGCCGTCGATCTGCAAGGATCATTGCAAGATACCTTGGACAATTTGTCTGCTTGGGCCCTTCAGCTAGGTATCGAGTTCTCCACGGAGAAAACTGAGCTAGTCGTATTTTCAAGGAAGCGTGAACCAGCGCAACTACAGCTTCAATTAATGGGTCAAACTATTGCTCAGGTTTTAACTTTCAAATATCTCGGGGTCTGGTTCGACTCTAAAGGAACCTGGGGATGTCACATTAGGTATCTGAAACAGAAGTGCCAGCAAAGGATCAACTTTCTCCGTACAATAACCGGAACATGGTGGGGTGCCCACCCAGGAGACCTGATCAGGCTGTACCAAACAACAATATTGTCGGTGATGGAGTACGGGAGTTTCTGTTTCCGCTCCGCTGCGAACATACATTTCATCAAACTAGAGCGAATCCAATATTGTTGTTTGCGTATTGCTTTGGGTTGCATGCACTCGACACATACGATGAGTTTAGAAGTGCTGACGGGCGTCCTTCCGCTGAAAAATCGATTTTGGGAACTCTCATATCGATTGCTCATCCGATGCGATATCTTGAACCCGTTAGTAATTGTAAATTGCGAAAGGCTTGTCGAGCTCAATTCTCAAACCCGATTTATGTCCTTGTACTTCGATTACATGGCACAGAGCATCAATCCTTCTTCATACTATCCCAACCGTGTCAATCTCTTTCATGCTTCTGATTCAACTGTATTCTTCGACACATCCATGAAAGACGAGATTCGTGGAATCCCGGATCACATACGTCCGCAAGTGATCCCAAGCATCTTTCATAGTAAATTTCGAGAAGTCGACTGCAACAAGATGTTTTACACCGACGGGTCAAGCCTCGACGGCTCCACTGGCTTCGGTATATTCAATCAAAACCTCACCGCCTCATTCAAACTCAATGATCCTGCTTCAGTTTACGTCGCAGAACTGCTGCTATTCAGTATACCCTTGGGATCATTGATACTTTGCCCACCGATCATTACTTTATTGTCTCGGATAGCCTCAGCTCAATCGAGGCTCTCCGTTCAATGAAACCTAGAAAGCACATTCCATATTTTCTGGGGAAAATATGGGACCGCCTGCGTGCTTTGTCTGTAAGATCGTACAAGATTACCTTAGTTTGGGTTCCCTCGCATTGCTCCATTCCAGGTAATGAAGAAGCGGACTCTTTAGCTAAGGCGGGCGCTTTACAAGGTGACATATATGAAAGACCAATTAGCTTCAGCGAATTTTTCAGTATTACTCATCAGAGAACCCTCGAAAGTTGGCAAACTTCATGGAGCAATGGTGAACTGGGAAGGTGGCTACATTCGATAATCCCTAAGGTATCGACGAAACCTTGGTTCAGGGGGATGGATGTGGGTCGGGATTTCATTCGCGTGATGTCTCGGCTCATGTCCAATCACTACACGCTGGACGCACATCTCCGGCGTATTGGGCTCGTGGATAGCGGTATCTGCGCTTGTGGCAACGGTTATCACGAAATCGAACATGTTGTCTGGGCATGCGCCGAGTACTGTTCTGCCAGATCTCAACTATTCGATTCCCTTCGGGCCCGAGGAAGATCACCCAATGTCCCGGTTCGAGATGTACTAGCAAGCCGCGATATTCTCTACATGTCCCTTATATACACGTTCCTCAAAACCATCAATATCCAAATTTAAATGCCCCTATCTTTTCTCTTATCATTCCCAGAAGTGCTCTCTTCCGACTACCGTACCCCAACGATGGTTTGATACCACTCCAAGACGAGACAAAACATCTGTCGAATGAACCAACAACACGAGATCTACAGTACAACATCACACACGCAGCGCGGTGTGTTCCCGATCCGTATCTGAGCCGTACTACGAAATCATCTGGAGGAACCCCTGCCGGCTCGAGGAAAACCGCCCGGCGTCCCAATACTTGATACATCCGTTCGAATCTGTAATCCTGGCCGTTGATTCCCGATGCCGGAAACTGAAAGTTTATATCCCCCCCCGTTCAGCCTTGTCCACCCTCTCTCCCATGACTCTGATACACAGATGTAAGACTTCACCCCTTCTCCCCTTGAATATCTTCCCAAAACTTATGTGCCCCCTATCTTCTAGTTTTAGTTGATCAATCCGTTCGAATCTGTAATCCTGGCCGTTAATTCCTGATGCCGGAAGCTGAAAGTTTACATCCCCCCCCCCTTCAGCCTTGTCCACCCTCCCTCCCATGTCTCTGATACACAGATGTATGACTTCACCCCCTTCTCCCCTTGAATATCTTCCCACAACTTATGTGCCCCCCTATCTTCTAGTTTTAGTTGATCAATAGTTAATCTCGTTAAGAAATGCACAACAGTACCACTACTTTAAAATAGCCCCAATTAATTCCCCCTAATCTTGAACCACTCTCTCTCTAGTTATTTCTAGTTAATAAGCTTGTAAAATGTTCCGCTTAGTTAATAATTAATTTCTCCTACAATCTCCCTTCTAAAAATCATAAAGTGAATTACTATAAAAAGAACACACAAAATGACCCGTCCCCCAAATTTTACGAAAATTTTTTTTTTTGGTTTCATCATATAAAACAAAATAATATTGAAATGTGTAACCCCCTAGTTTTAAGAAATTCAAAATGTAAAACAATGAAAAATGGCACCTTTAAGCTAACGCATACGTGCCTTATCAAATAAACAAATTGAAAAAAAAAAAGTGTATGTTTGCAGCGGAGCGGAAACAGAAACACCCGTACTCCATCACGGACAATATCGTTGTTTATATATACGCCGCTGGTTGCATGGCATGACTTTATTTACAATCTTTTATTCAATCTTAGTATTGAACTCTTTCGAAGGCAGTAAAAATATAAATCAACTTCCACTTGTTTAGTTTTGCTTGTTCTGCTTCTTTTCTTTTGATTCCTCTTGTTAAAATAACTAAAAAAAATGTGGACAAATTAAACAGCTTCGCTCGTTTTGATAGCCATAAGTTAACTAACAAAGGTAAACAGTTTTTTTTAATGTAACTCTGCATTCCATTATAAAATTTCGTTCGACGGTTAGTTTTCAGGTTATACCAAACAACGATATTGTCCGTGATGGAGTACGGGTGTTTCTGTTTCCGCTCCGCTGCGAACATACACTTCATCAAACTGGAGAGAATCCAGTATCGTTGCTTGCGCATTGCCTTGGGTTGTATGCACTCGACCCATACGACGAGTCTCGAAGTGCTGGCGGGCGTTCTACCGCTGAATACTCATCCGATGCGACATCTTGAACCCGTTGGTGATTGAAAAATTCGAGAGGCTTTGTCAAAACACAGAGAGTTTCAAGCAAATAACTTTCGAAGCGATGTCGTTGAACAATGTGCACATAATTAGAAAGCTTATAAAAATACCTTTCGAAGAAGCTATAGATTGTCAAATCTATATTAAGCATTTTGTATTTTTATTCCTCGCTTACCATTTTTCACTAACTAAAAATGAGACCGTTACATACAGAGTATTGCTTAGCTGGTGTTTTAGGAGCAAAACTAAACCGATTTTGAATATCCGAGTAAGGGAACACATCCACATGATTCAAGGCATTCGATTCCGAAAGCATTTTGTAAATTTACTTAATAATGAAATGACTATTTCTCAAAACTTAATAAACAAATTCACTTCAAAGTCAAAACAATGTGTAAATTCACTTTGAAGTGAAAATTTGTCCAGAATTGATGTATTTACACGTTGGATTAAGCATTGCGTTCAGTCGTGAGCTAGACGTTGGATGGTGTATGACTGCACAGATCACCAAATAATCCACCTAGAAGTGAGAAAATAGATTTCTAACACAATTCTTACTCATATTATAATCGAAGCATCACCGAGCGTAACTGTATTTTTGAATAACAAAATTCTAGTGAAATTTGTTCTTCTTTTGCAAGATTTATGTTCTACTAATTATGACGTAAAAATTACCAGTTGCATTATGTATAATAAAGATGTAAGGAATCAAAATTTCGTCCTATATGCAAAAATAATATCACTGCACTAACAATCATTTATCATTCCTCACTTGTGTTCAAGCCCTGCTTTGCTCTGAAGACGAAGGGCCATTTCTTTCGAAACGTTGCTCCAAGGAGAGTCATGTGGCCAAAACCCGAAAAGTACATAAACTCCAATTTAATTCAATTCTATACTGAGCATTTGTATATACTACAATTAAAAACATCCTTGGCTATTTGAAACTAGGTAATATGGTTGTTTGAAGACGAAAATATAGAAAAGAGATATCCCAAGCGCATTTTTTAAACTTAACGTTTCTCTACTGAATTTTGAATGAAACTAGTGTTCAAATATGTCATTTTAAAATTAAGAACACCTGTTTTGGGTTGATATTATTGAAAATGCATATTCATTGTATTAGAATGCACTTTTATGAAAAATAACAGATCAAATTTCAAAAATATGCACAAATTAGATCAGGGAAAAATGGCGACCAAAGACCTCTGAACTATCGATGGGGGATGCAAGTAAAATGGTGCTTTTATCTGCCCAAATTTACCTTATGCTGAGAACGCTTCAATTGTAGCTGCAATGCCAGAATTAGTAGAGGCATTGGATAATTCAATAAACGTTTCGTTTGAGTGCTCCGTATTCTACAAGTAAATCAGAGAGGATTACAATCAGAGTTTATGCATTGGACAGATAGTTGATCTCACTGAATTTATGTCATACATATTACTGTGTAGCTACAACTGACCCTGAGTTGTACTGAAAACCCCAATATACATTTTTCATGATCAATGTGACTAAAATCATAATTATTTGCAAAAATTGCGACTTGTAATTTCAAGAATGTTCGTGTTTCAAAAGCTGGCTTTTCGATGAATTTAAATACATTTTTTTATTCATTTCGTTTATTTGATAAGCACAAATGCGTTAGCTTGGCGGTGCCAAATTCTTTTGTTTTTTTTTCATATTGGATATCTTAAAACTAGGAGATAACAATGTTGAATTTTTTTTTATAAAAGAGAAATTTTACAGCTGTTTTAAGACTAGAAATAAATAATTCTATATACAAGAGAGGGGGCAAAAGATTTTTTTATGAAAATTTTTTAAAACAAGGAATTCAGTTTGATATACAAGAGAGGGAGTAGTTTTTTACGAAATATTTCACAGTTATCTTAAAACTAACAATATAGTTTGGTACAATAAAGAGGGAACAAATATTTATGAGAAATTTCACAGATGTCTTAAAACTAGGGATACAATTATACTTACAAGATGGAGGACAATAGTTTTAACAAAGAGTAAAAATTACAGCTATTTTAAAATTAGGAATGCAGAATACAAATTTGATTTCTTTTAACGAAGACTTATGCTTGGTCAAGATATTCAGAGGGGGGCTTATTTCCACATCAGTGTAGTATATGGTAACCGGGAGAGAAGAGCAAAACTTGCAACGGCAAACGGGAGATCAGCGAAACAAATTAGCGCCTCAGTCTAGTAAGTCGGATTGGCGGATGGTATACTTCGGACCCGCGGGGAATCCTTCAAGAGTCATCGGACCTCGAGTCGCTCTCGCTTCAGTTTCCGTAGTGGTAAGGGAGTGGCACTCTGGAGCTGATCGGTTCCACAAGGCAAGAGGAAACTTCTAAAAACGAGAAATAAAACAGAGGGGCTAAATTGGGATAATTATCTTCTTATGAAAGTATAAATAGCGAAAAACTTCAGGGACGTATATTGTCTTAAATCGCTTTACTGTGCGTTGGTCCGCTCAACGCTAGAATATTGTTCAGCTGTTTGGAATCCGTACTACCAGAACGGGATTGACAGAATAGAGGCTCCAACGCATGTTCATACGCTTCTCCCTTCGGCATCTCCCATGGCGGAACAGATTTCAGCTGCCGAGCTATGAAAACCGTTGCCAGTTAATACACTTCGATACACTCAGCATTCGGAGGGACTGCTCTCGAGCCCTGTTCGTCTCGGACTTACTCTCTGCCAGAGTGGATTTCCCTACAATCCTCGGACGTCTGGATCTTCAATCCCGCGTTCGAGCTCTACGTAATAACTCTCTTTTTCGAGTTCCGTTCAGGAGAACCAACTATGGTTGCCAGAGCGCTGTTACCGGACTCCAACGAATTTTTAACAGTGTGGCGACGGCCTTTGACTACAACCAGACGTGGAATGCGATAAAAGCGAAAATGTAGGCAATTTTAAAATGTAATTAGTTTAAGCAACCACCATTGGGGCCAAGGGCCTGTTGGTGAAGGTAATAAACATAAACATAAACATAAATAAGGGACATATAGGGGAAATCGCGAATTGCCAGAATATCACGAACTGGAACATTGGACGATCTACCTCGGGCGCGAAGGGAATTCTTTAACTGAGACCTGGCATCACAATACCCGGCGCACACCCAGACAACGTGCTCGATGTCGTGATAGCCCTCGCCACAAGCGCATTATATGTCACCATCTAATGCGCCCACCTTTGCTAAAGAGTCGGCCTTTTCATTGCCCGGGATAGAGCAATGAGAGGGGACCCAAACAAAGGTAATCTGGTAAGATTTTTCAGATAACTTACGCAGAGACTCCTGTATCTTCCCCAGAAAATACGGGAATTGCTTTTAAGGCTTCACCGCACGAAGAGCCTCGATAAAACTGAGACTGTCCGAAATGATGAAGTAGTGATCTGTGGGCAATGTGTCGATGATCCCAAGGGCATACGGAATAGCGGCTAATTCGGCAACGTAAACTGAAGCAGCATCATCGAGCTTGAATGAAGTAGTGACATTATCATTGAAGATACCGAAGCCATTGGACCCATCGAGATTTGATCCGTCGATGTAAAACATTTTGTCGCAGTCGACTTCTCGGAATTTATTATAAAATACACTGGGGATCATTTGCGGGCGTATTTGGTCCGGGATTCCACGAATCTCTTCCTTCATGGATGTGTCGAAGAACACAGTAGAATCTGAAGGATTGATACTCTGTGCCATGTAGTCGAAGTCCAAGGTCATAAATCGGGTTTGAGAATTAAGCTCGATTAGCCTCTCGAATTTTTCAATCACCAACGGGTTCAAGATGTCGCATCGGATATATATATATATATATATATATATATATATATATATATATATATATATATATATATATATATATATATATATATATATATATATATATATATATATATATATATATATATATATATATATATATATATATATATATATATATATATATATATATATATATATATATATATATATATATATATATATATATATATATATATATATATATATATATATATATATATATATATATATATATATATATATATATATATATATATATATATATATATATATATATATATATATATATATATATACCCTCAGAGGCACTATATTAGTCGCCGCGGGATTCCTATCATTATTTATATATGAAAAGTTGCGAAATTTGATAAGAAATCAAACGCACCTAGTTTGGTCCACTGCACGCATCTGTTCCCAGAGCTACAGGGGTTTGAGTACCCGGTATTAGGAAAAAAGTGATTTCCAGAGGTACTCAATTAGTTGCCGCGGGATTTCTATCATAATTTATATATGCAAAGTTGCGGAATTTGATAAGAAATCAAATGCAACTAGTTTGGTCCACTGCACGCATCTGTGGCCACAGTCACAGGGGTTTGAGTACCCGGAGTATTACGGTATTAGACAAAAAGTGATTCCCAGAGGCACTCAATTAGTCGCCGCGGGATTCCTATTATAATTTATATATGAAAAGTTGAGGGATTGGATAAGAAATCAAACCCAACTGATTTGGTCCACTACACGCATCTGTGGCCAGAGTCACGGGGGTTTGAGTACCTGGAGTATTCCGGTATTAGACAAAAAGTGATTCCCAGAGGCACTTAACTGATCGCCGCTGGTTCCCAATAATAATCTATACATGAAAAGTTGCGCAATTTGATAAGAAATCAAACGTATCTATTTTGGTCCACTGCACGCATTTGTGGCCACAGTCACGGGGGTTTGAGTACCCGGAGTATTCCGGTATTAGACAAAAAGTGATTCCCAGAGGTACTCAATTAGTCGCCGCGGGATTATCATAATTTATATATGATACGTTGCGGAATTTGATAAGGAATCAAACGTATCTGGCTTGGTCCACTGCACGCATCTGTGGCCAGAGTCACGGAGGCTTGAATACCCGGAGTATTCCGGTATTAGACAAAAAGTGATTCCCAGAGGCACTCAATTAGTCGCCGCGGGATTCCTATCATAATTTATATATGAAAAGTTGCGGAATTTGATAGGAAATCAAACGCAACTGGTTTGGTCCACTGCACGCATCTGTGGCCACAGTTACGAGTGTTCGAGTACCCGGAGTATTCCGGTATTAGACAAAAAGTGGTTCCCAGAGGCACTCAATTAGTCGCTGCGGAATTCCTATCATAATTTATATATGAAAAGTTGCGGAATTTGATAAGCATCAAACGCATCTAGATTGGTCAACTGCACGTATCTGTGGTCAGAGTCACGGGGGTTTGAGGGACCGGTCGCCGCGAAATTCCTATTATAATTTATATATGAAAAGTTTGAAGAATTTGATAGAAAATCAAACGTAACTGGTTTGGTTCACTGCACGCATCTGCGGCCAGAGCAAGGGTTTTAGTATCCGGAGAATTCCCGGAATTAGGCAAAAAGCGGTTCCCAGAGGCACTTAATTAGTCGCCGCGGGATTCCTATCATAATTTAAATATGAAAAGTTGCGGAATTTGATAAGAAATCAAACGCAACTGGTTTGGTCCACTGCCCGCATCTGTGGCCAGAGTCACAGGGCTTTGAGTACCCGGAATATTCTGGTATTAGACAAAAAGTGATTCCCAGAGGCACTTAATTGGTCGCCGCGAATTTCCTATTATAATTTATATATGAATAGTTGCGGAATATGATAATAAATCAAATGCAACTAGTTTGGTCCACTGCACGCTTCTGTGTCTAATACCGGAGTATTTCGGTATTAGACAAAAAGTGATTCCTAGAGGCACTCAATTAGTCGCCGCGGGATTTCTATCATAATTTATATATGAAAAGTTGCGGAATTTGATAAGAAATCAAATGCAACTAGATTAGGCCACTGCACGCATGTGTGACCAGAGTCACGGGGGTTTCAGTATCCGAAGAATTCCTGGTATTAGGGTAAGTAGTAAAACTGCCAAAATATTCGACTTTGTTCGTTTTTATTTCAGTTTCTAGGTGTTAACAATCTTCGTGAGAAACAAACTAAATTTGGAGTAATTTAATTTTTTTTTCCGATAGTACCGTAAACCGGGGTGACATTGATCACTTTTCGAAGTAGGGTAACCAACCTAATTTGGACTCCTACATATTTTGGACCCTGTTAATGTATTTGCCTCCTACACTGCTAAGTTTCTCTGAATTTGTTTGGTTTGATGCAGCAATTACATTCCTTGGGTTGTCTATTAAGTTTCAATATCATTAGTTCATCTCTAATTGTTTAAAATTAAACAGAATCCACAGTTTTCAAAAATATCACCGAAAACGTTTCATGTTTCAATGATAGCCATGAGGAACCGATGGAAATGATGCATGTTCAAATTGGATTTAAATGTACAATTATAATATTTTTTATCGATTTAATTAGTTTGTCTGATTTGGTATTATGCATGTTACGTGTTTGAAAAGGTTTCTTCGTAATGTTTTATCTAAAAAATCTTAAATAAATGATGTCCACAATATGTCTTAAAAAGAGATATCAACTTATTTTCGACACCCCTCGATTTTCTTTCTTGACAGCTATTTGTTTATCGAGTTAGAATAATCAAAAAGTGAAAAATTTCGTAACGGTAGTTCTCCTGCTCTTTTTGGTCAAATTATTTAAAAATGTTCAAACCAATGGATGTCGAAAATCAAACGATTGAGGAACATTTTATTGAAGACCATAATATGACCAAAGAGGAGACTTCTGAAATCCATGTTGAAGAACATTTGTAGTTCGATTTTGTTGAATACGACGAGCTATATGTTGACAAATCTAAGAGACATATCACAGCTAAATAATGATAATAAGAGTGTGCTTGCTGAATTCCTAGAATCTCCTGAAACACTCACACGAACAGGAACATCACGATTCAAGCGACGTTGTCCTGTTTTAACATTGCGCCGAACAGCTGAATACCACAAGGCGAAAACTGAAGAAAAAAGGAAAGTAAAGGAAGAGAAACAAAGAAAAACTGAGCTTAGAAAGAATAACCAGAAACCACTTCGTAAACAAAAGAATTAAAAATTAATATTTAGTACAAGAAGATTCCTGACGAACTTTGAACCTTGATTTATCATCCGCTTGAGGATGTTACTCCATAATACTGCTACAGATGAATTGTTACACGAAATATATTATTGTTAACTCTATTGCTTTAATGCTGCTTTGTTAATTCTGCAGTAACCAAATTGCACCGAAAGTTTTTCTGTTTCTCAGAATGATAGAACTAAAAAAATACTTCATGCAGTCAGCCTTCCATAGAAAGATTCATGTACCATTTTTGATCGGAAGTCACTGATTTGCTTATGTTCTTCTTTCATGCATTAAACATACTGCAAAGATAACGAGTCAGTAGGTCAGTTTAGTAGAAAAAACTTCACTGTTTCCAAAATATATTCAGTCACATTCAGTGTGTCCAAAATATGCTTGGAACACTATCCAAATTAGTGTGGAAGGGTCCGAAATGTTAAAAATTCATGGCGCGAAGAAAAATCATTTTTGAGTTTATGTCCATGTATAAAACATCCATTGACAGTTTTCTTTCAAGAACAGTAATTTTGGAGCAGACTCGTGCATGTATTGCATTAAAAAACATGGGCAAGCAAATATTTTTTGACGTCCACGTAATTTCACTTCCTCTAGGGGTCCAAAATTGGTTGGTTACCCTAATCATTACATATTTTTCGACGTAACACATTTTTTTCAAGTTTAATATTTTTAAACCATGTACTCATGTACGAAGGACATGATTGGATGGTTTCACCTGAAATTCTCTGCTTACTACTATTTTTTCAAAAATCCTTAAAATTTGATGTTCGTTTTCATATTCCGGGGTGACTTTGATAACTTGTATGTTCACCCACATTAAGTTCTTGATGTAAATGTTTTTCATTCAAATGTTTGTTTAAACTAATTTAAAAACGAAACCCATTGTTAAATAGATGTTAATTGGCATTGTATACAGCATTTCACTATACTATAAAATTCAAATGACCAAAATTCGTATAAATCGGGTCTAACTAGAATAAAAGTATCACGGAAGGCAAGTTTCCCAACAATAATTTAATTATTTAAACATGTCGATATTGAATTAGGTGTCGCCTGAAGCAAATCTCGAGGATATGGTAGTAGCTGCTCTAGCGTGGACGGATCCATGTATCGCGGATCGCATCATCTCTAAGTCTTGTAAAGCCAAACAATCGAGGAATTCGCAGTTTGATGAAAAAATCGGCTATACTTAAAGAGATCAAATGATAATTTAGACACTTTGGTAGAATTAGACTTTGATGCCGAATTGAATTCAGATTCTGACTAATTTTAATCATTATATTTATTATATTAAAAGTAATAACTTTTAATTTTATACTTCTTTACAATTTTGACCATTTATCAGTGTTAGTTGAGGAGTGCATTTACGATAGTCCTGTACCAGAATTTTAATCTAAAATTAGGGCAATTTATGTATATTATTGAAATTTGTATGCCTTTATATTTAAATGATTTCAGATTTCGAACTATGTTTGTGCAGTGGCCGGGGACCGCACAAAACCTATGTTTCAAATATTGACGTTTTTTATTTTTTCTGGGTTTCCAATGTATTGAATGACATTCTCTAAATTTTGTGAGAACTGAATGAGAATTAGATTTTTATTAGCAATTTAAACATCGCTGTGTCAGACAATTCCAATAAAATTCATTTTCTAAATCGCAGTATATATGTTCACTTCAAAAACCTGTTATTCTTTCAATTTTAATCCGATTTGAGCACAACTAGTTTCTTTTTTAATGGGCATTTAAAGAATTTTGTTGATCATTCCAACATGTTTGCCAAATTTGATTCTAACAATGTAATATTATTACAAATATATTTTAAGTGGGTTGATAGCAAATTCTTTTTTCACTAATGTATTCTGTACAATCAGGTGAAACAGTTTGGATCGGTCACCTATTATACATTCTATAGGAAATCATCTCTACTTTTCGATTTTGAAGGTGTCGTTTTGCCCCTTTTTGCCCGGAGGTGAAAATCGACATTTTTTAATGTTTGCTAACATGGAAGAGCATGGTGATTAGTGCAAAATAACAACTAAATAAAACGTAAACAAACACTTTTTGTAGAGATTGAAAAAAGTTTTATTCAGTTATTATGTTGCTATATCTCGTTTCAGTTATATCTATTCGGTAAAAAAAAAAGATTTTTCATAAATATATTATGCTTATAAGAAAGGTTCGATAGCACTGTATGGGAAAATTTATTTCATCTTTTATAACTTTTGACATTAAAAATGAGCACCCCAAAATTACTTTAATTTGTAATTTTCAGCCAGATTGGGCAACATTTTTGGTTTCGTCCGACTTTTATTCGAAGACCGGCCACTGTGCGGCATTACCATACGGCATTACTTCGGGAAGAGATTTTTTTGTGCACAGCACACACTTCTATCCAACTAGTTCTTTCAGTAGGGTTATAGCACCCATCGTCGACACACTACTAGTTTTTGACCATCCACCCAACGTGGCAATTTCGGTATAGTAGTAGGAAAGCTAGCTGTGGGTCTAGAATGAGTGCTCTTCCCCTACGAGGACAATCTGAGCGGCAAACTTCAGACTGTCTAATTTACTGAGCCCTTCAGTTACCTTGTGCCATTTAGTACGACTTCCTCATTGAGCTTCCGACTGGTTCGCGAACTACTCGGTTTAGTCCCCGACGATGGATCTAGTCTACTCCGATGAAGAGTTCCGAAAGAAGTTCTCTGGCGCCATTTAGCGCTGCAACTCTTTTAAGCCCTTTAGTTCTTTTCTTGGGCCATCTAGAACTACTTCCTTGATGAGCCATTCAGCTCCTCGACATGTTCGCGAACTGCTCGGTCTAGCCTCCGACGATGGACCTTACCTACTCCAACAGAGAGTTCCCCGGCGAGAGAAGTTTTCCCGAAACCGAGCCAATCAGCTAGATGCCGAGGTCAGTTTGGCGATTGCGGTGAAGCAGGGCGTCGGAGTCACTGGTGCCCCGATGACCCGCGACTGTTGGTGTTTCGTCACGGTCTACTCAGTCTAGTCCCTAGCGGTGAATCTAGCTTACGTTGACGGAGAGTTCTCTGGCGAAAAAAGTTCTCCCAATATCGATTCTTCTTTTTTTTTCGCTATTTTTCTATCGTAACAACCGGTGGGGTGCCGTGGTCGGTCTGGCAATTCCGGATGGAGCGTGACGTCCGGTTCGCTGGCGTTTCGACGATTCATACTCGGTGCTCTGTTGCAGTCTACTCGACTAGTATTCGGCGGTGGATCTAGCTTATTCCTGCGGAATAAGCTAGATAGCTGTTTAATGCGTTCCACCTCTTTACGTCGCTTGTCATTCTGTAGGCTACATTATCCGGGTTGATATCCGGTCCTCCCGATTTAAGTAGCTCCCTGCACATCACTTCAAACCTCAGACATTAAAAGACCACATGCTCCGGTGTACCCGAACCGATGAAAATACTTCCTGAAGCAGCCGTGGCTCGATAGGAACTGTTTCATGTGGAAGGCGATCTCTCCGTGCTTTCTATTAACTCACGTCGACAGGTTTGGATGAGCCAGCAGGTCCACTTTCCTTTCTCCGTATTGTCCCATTCCAGCTGCCACGTCACCATCGAATCGATTCTCACGTTTTTGACGTTTCATTGATTGTAGCACTTTGTAGCATGTTCACCTTTTTCGCAATTTTTGTCATTATTCGTTCACTACGCTCACTATGCCAAAACGCATCACATCAAGAAATTTTTAGACGCTTGTGTACAAATATTCCCTTGCATGCAATTTTAGCCTATTTCGGATGAACTATCAAAAAATATTCCGTCTCACCGAAACCCAAATGCGCATTAGAATGAAATGAATAGATACGAATGTGTTAAGAGGAAAGAGTATTCTTAAAATTCAAGCGAGAGAAATGGTTGCCGAAAGAGTAGTATTTGTAAAGATACGTACTTCCGACTACGAATACTCGAATCACTTGACGCCTATCTGAGGATTTACAGAACTGCAACTCGTCCATTTCGATCCTGATCGTGGAAGAGGCAGCAGTGTGAAGTTCTTTTTTTAGTATCGCGGTGTGTTTTAAAAGGTAGTTTGTTGAAAATGTGAGAAGTTTTTTTAGGATTAAATTTATTAAAAAAATTCCTTTCCGATAGGCATAGCTAGTGCGGTCAGTGAATTGTGCGGTCAGAAATACAAATTTGAATTCGCTACATTTCGTGCGAACTTGTGTGTGAAAAGAAGGTAAGATTAAATAATTGAGTTGTGTGATAAAAAGCTTCAAAGCGTCGAATAGCCGATCGACGGCTTCTTTTCTTTTATTGAAAGTTTGGAGATTTTCCGCCATCCGCGTTCTAACGACGCATACGCTCAACTCGTTTACCACCCTGCTGACCCCACGTTCCGGCTTCGAAAGTTCCCGACGCTTTTGGCAAAAGGTCGGAAGGAAGCAGCAAAAACATCAACGCGCTTCGTTAGAGCGACGGCCATCTTCATCGTCGAAAAGTTGGCCGAATTCAACACTCGGTAGACAAAGGCCTAATTAGCGTCATCATTGCGACGCCATTGTAGACGCCGTTCGTCGCCATCGCTGAATTGGTTTGTGATAGGAAGTCGGTGCCGAAGCCGCAATACCAGTCGACACCCAGCTGAGATGCAGCTCTGCTAGATCGACGCTGTTCCTGAAATAACACATGTGAGTAAAAATAGATCATTGATCCGTGCACGTAGATCCAACACACACATAAAACTCAAACCTTCGAAAACTTTGTTTGCCGCTCGAAAGTTAAAGCCGAGTGCGCATTTGTACTGCTCAGCGCAGCTTTATCCGCTAGCAGGAAATTTTGACCGCACTTAGGTAGAAAGCAAAGGGGAAAGCTAGAAAGAGAGGGAAGGAACCGGAAACATGTAAATATATTTATTAATAAAACCTAGGTTAAGAATAAATGCCGTATTTCAATCCGTCCAATAAAATGTTTTCCTGTTAGTTAGTGTTGCCTGAAATGTTTGTATTTTTTATGTTGATTAGCTTTCCCGTGTAGTGAATTTGGTTCGAGTAGATTTCTCACGTTTCGCGTCGTTCCGTAGATTTGAATTTTCGTTGTGTTTGTTTTACTCCGATGGGCTATCGGGAATTAGTCCCCACTACTACCTACAAAGCGAGAGGGAAAGAGTGTTCCACTGAGTTCTGCCTGTGATGATAACTGATAGTTTTTTTAGTGCATGAGCTTTCGAGTTGGTATAACGATCATTTCTCTTGCGTCTTTGCTAAATATAGTAGTGGGTCCATCTATACGCGAAACGGAGTGCATCTTTTCACATTTTGTGTTTACCTACCGTTCCTTTGCGCCATTTCGGGATCAATTTCTATAACCTGCCCTGAGGTTAGGTTTCATGCTGGGCAATTGTAACCTGACGAGTGGTCCTCTTCGGGGGTGGCGCTAAAGCTACTCGTTTAAAACGTCCTGAGGAGCGTTTCGGTAGACGGAAACCGTAAACGGCCATTTGGCCCGCTTCATTATGGCGCCCAACGTAAATTTTGGGGTATTTTTTTCTGTTGCGCGCATCACATTTTGGCATCCAACTTTGAAAAAGGTTAAAATTTTGCGAACTCATGTGATGCAATTTGCATCTTGAGCTGATCTACTGTTGGATTTTTTTGTGTTTTTTTGGAACTGCATTTTCTACAAAAAAATAATACATATCGATTTCGGGTAACTTTGTTTCGGATTTGTTGAAAACAAGAACAAAAAATTTGCATTTTCGTTTCATTTATATTTTTTTCCATTTTGATATTTGTACATACGTCTTGAATATTGTTGGTATTATATATTATTTTCGATTTGATTATATTGTTTTGTTTGCATTCCATTTCTAATTTAGTATATTTGGTGTTCAGCCACAAGTGGTGACTTTTCATCCCTATTGTTTACATGATTCAGTTAATTATTATTCAGTTATAATTTGTTTTCGCAGTTATGTTTTATTTTTCAGTAGGATGTTTTAAACCTACTTGTCGATTGGAGTTCGATCGCAGCAACCATCGATAGCAAAGGTGAATTTGAAACCATCGTCATTTTTTACAATGCAAATTCTACTCTTGATATTGAAAATGTGATCCCAAGTGTGAACCCGCATAATGAACAACAATTAAAGTTTAGTGCGTTCGACCAATTGCTATTTAGTGTTCTTCAACTGCTTTCTATTGATAAAAATGGAATCCTGTGAAACAGTCTTTACTATCGAACAATAGCCCGAATTTATCCCGCGATTTATGAAATTTTCAAGTCCGAATTCGTCACGCAGTTTGTTTGATAACTGAAATTATTTTTATAAACCTATTCAGTTATTGTGAAAGTGAACTTGAAGCTGTAGCTTTTATGCACCAGGAGTTTTTTAAAACAAAGTTCAGTGTGAATCTCATCGTAAAAAATTTGATACGCAAAGCTGTTGGCAGAAGAAAATAACATGATATCAAAGGTTCACATTAACAATGGCCAGAAGATGAAGGTTATAGTTTGCAGAGAAGCTGTGTCAACCGAAAAGCGAAGTTTACCGAGGGAATAATTCCGCCGTCAATCGGGTGAGAGCTTTCCGATTTTGCTTATCTGCAGGGTTACTGATTTGTACTGTTCAAAAAATGTGGATTAGTTGTGTCGTGTTGAACTCGGATACTCACTACACTATTTATTTCGGTATGCTTTATAAGGTTTCATCCTTATGAATTGGTACATGCCAGTCGACATTAAAATAATATTTTATTATCATATACTTTATATTCATCATATTCTTTATATTCATCATAATGCCACCCAAACCAGCATGAGAATAGTAAGTATAGGTAACATATTTATATAATCTCCAGATCACATTTTTTCGCCTTTTTGAAATCTCCGTCATCTATGAAAACTGTTTCGGTTCCGAGCGTTTTCCTCAAGTAGGTGATAGGACTATTATGAAATAAAAACGCTTGTAAGGACGTGGCCAGGTGTGTGGAGTTGAGCGGGTCTACGTCATTGTAGATTATGGCGAAGTCTGATATGACAATGGATATGCTCAATTCTGCTACTCCATCCTACGATTTGCGCAGGTGTTCATGCTATGCTATGCTATGCTATGCTATACGTCTTGAATATTGTTGGTCTATAAAAAATCATTTTCCCTACTTTCTGTAAATATATTCTTCCATTCTATGTTAAGCTTAAATTTATAGGCACACATTTAATTTTTTAAACTTAATATAAACAAGGCATTGAACTAAGTGAGTGAACCTAATCTGAATTGCAAATTGGTTGAATTTAACTTTTGAATTTGGCAAAGAACAATGAAATTTCCAAATCCAAACCATTTACTAAATGTCGAAGTGGACTATGAGCTACTTCTGCGAAATCGTACGACAGACAGACAGAAGACAAGACAGTCGAAATTAAGACTTTTACCTAATCTGAATTGCAAATTTGTTGAATTTAACTTTTGAATTTGGCAAAGAACAATGAAATTTCCAAATCCAAACCATTTACTAAATGTCGAAGTGGACTATGAGCTACTTCTGCGAAATCGTACGACAGACAGACAGAAGACAAGACAGTCGAAATTAAGACTTTTACGTCGACTATTTTTGCAAGATCAGAAGGAAAGCAAAACGTATATGCCTCCTTACAGATTTGAATATGAAATAGATGATATCCTTGATCAAGTTTATCTAATTGAGATAGAATTGCTGGCAGGAGCGAACGCGGAATTGATATCACGGTTAAGGCATTATTATCTTAGAACCCTTGGGGGAGAACCAAGATATTTTGAAACTGAGAAATTGCGTAGGGAACTTTTGACGAAAATCAGCAAAATTCTTAGAAAAGCTTCCTATGAACTGCAAACTACGTCAGAGGAGGAATCCCAGTTTTCAGCAGACGAAGAGGTAGACAATGCTCAATTAACTAAATTACCTGGCTACGTCGATAAAGAAGAGGCAGTGGAACCTTCATATGAAGATTTGCTGCAGAGGATTATAGAACTCGAAACTTTGATAAACCAGGTACAAATTAATAGTATTGAGGTCGAGCTAGAAGCTAATTGTAGTGTCGAGCTAGAAGGTAGTCGTGAGTAGATCTAGAACTTCGGCCTGACATCCCAGTCATTACGGAAAACTCGCCAATCTTCCTAATGCACACAAAGTAGATGAACAAACCCAAAGTTTCTGCGACAATTATGATACCATGAATTCGGGTATGGAAACATTAGAAGTTAGTAATCAAGTTGAAAGCCAACTAGAACTGCATATTATCAGATGCGAGCAACCCAACCGCGACACTGCAGAAGGCATGTTAATTCTGAATGAAATCGGACATGGAATTAATAGTTTCGATCAAAAGCTTTTGAAAAATAACAGCGAGTCAATAAACTTGTCCAGAGGATTGTCTAATAACGTAATAGAGTTACTCAAAGTCAAAAAGCTGAACGATTCCCTTAAGGTCAAAAGTGATTTTGGAAAAAATGGTGAATATTATAAGGAAATGCAAAAGTTGCACCTTAACTACAATTGGGACAATTATTTCCGAAATCTAACACGGTTGGTGTACTGTCCGCTTGATAGAGGAAAACCAATAAATATAAACCTTTCCCGTAAATTAAGATCTCGCCGTAGCCAGGAAATTATATATACAAAACACTGCTACGAGCTTAAAGATTCTACTGGGAAGCGACTTGGTGTCTTCTATGGGAACCACCTGAAGAAGATGCATTTGCCCAAGAAGTAAAATTTTCTCAGCTATGAAACTCTTCGGAGCGACAAAATGAACTCGTTTCATAATAAAACACCTTCGGGTCAATACTGAAACATTGTTATGAAGTAACAACACTATTCTCAGCTATGAAACTCTTCGGAGTGACAAAATGAACTCGTTTCATAATAAAACACCTTCGGGTCAATACTGAAACATTGTTGTGAATTAACAACACTCTTTTCTCAGTTATGAAACTCTTCGGAGTGACAAAATGAATCCGTTTCATAACAAAACACCTCAAGGTCAACACTAAAACTGTGTTGTACAATAATAACACCCAACGATTTCCAGCTATGTAGCTCTACGGAGTAACCACATTACACTTTCAAAGAAAACACCTTCGGATCAGTATTGAAATCGTGTTGTAAAATAAGACCCACTTCTTCCAGCTATGAAGCTCTACGGAGTAACTACATGCATGTCATAATAAAACACCTCCGGGGTCATTATTGAACATCACAGAACAACACCACCCATTAATCTCCAAGCTATGCATCGTGAGAAACAAGAACTTCAAAAAACATTTCAAGAAAGGAAACCCACGAATACTTCCTGAATCATTTGCTTTGAGATAGCCTAAGAGGAATCTGTGCGTTGATTTCAAAAAAGTAGTAGGATTCATGAATGATAAGAACGAGCCAAGGCGATGACCTGTCCACAGTAGTTAACAAACGAATGTTTAAAGTGAGCCTGGCGCTGACTTCGAAAAAACAAAAAAAAGTATATGCTTCCTATAAGAGCGAGAATGAGCACGACTCTGAAGCCTCATACGTCGATTCTTGGAGTCATTCTCTAGGAAACTTCTTGGACTTCTTCGATCATAGTAAAGCGTGATCAGACCTCACGAGAGGGTTTAAGATGGATCTCAAGCTATGCTCACTTCATACGCTTCGTAACCGAGAAATTAAAAAAAAATCCATCAAAAAACCAAAACGGAGAAGAAATAATCAATAAACACTTAATTCCCCATGTAAATACTGTAAATTAGTGATTAGTACGCACCTAGCGCCCTACGGTAAATGTATTGTTAGTTTAAGTTTCTGTTAGTTAATTGTTCAAAGACTCACGATTAATTCATTGTTTCTTCTTCTAATTTTTTTTATCCAAATCATTTGCCTTCAATTTAGTATTTCCTCTCTTCAGTTATTTTTATCAATATTTATCTCTCCGTTGTATTTATTTTTGTCCATGATTATTTTGTTGCATGTTACGTTTTTTGTAGTAGATGTATTCGCATTTTAACCATCGGTAGAGCAATTTCCGGCAAATTACCTGAAAACACAGAGGACAAATCGCCGCGTCTCTGAAATAAAATAGCTCAAATGAGCAAAACAACGACACGACACAAAGTAAATTGTACTTCCTTGAGATTTCTGCTGGAATTCCTGTTTATTCGCTGGATTAATTAAAAAATTCGGCCGGAACAAAAATTCTCCTGAACAGTCGTAAACACCGCCGCCATCACTTTTTCCATTTTAACATTTGTTTTTTTTTCGTTTTTGTTGCGTTTTGTTGGCAATGCAGCATGAGCGATTGAGTTACGGGAGTGAGTGACGATTTGCTTCCATTATGCGTGTGGGTGATTGAGAAGTAAATCTGTATTGTTAGTTTCGTCGAAAATGTAATATTTTCGATTTGACGTTTTGTGTTTATGATAAACAGTTTTTCGGATTATTATTTCTGGAGGGTTTTTCATAGCGCAAGACGAATTTATTGTGAAAAATGAATACAATCAGAGTTTCGGAGTATACTCTGAAGTGATTACCATTCAGGATTCACAGGTTTATTATTGCGGAGAGTGAATACAATCAAAATTTCGGGATTAATTCTGGAGTGATCGTTATTAAGGATTTGCAGGTTTATTTTTATCGTTTATAATGTGGAAAACGTACATGATCATTAATTCGGAATTTATTCTGGAGTAGATCATGATTCTGGATCCACAAGTCGCGGTTTATTTTACAGATTATTGTTTTTAGTGGTTCGGTTAATTCATTGCTGAAGTGAAAACAATGTTCTAGTATTGTTATTTTCTGGAATTTTCATAAATTTCAGCAAAGTAATGTTTTTATAATTGTTGAATGATTGGTTTTTGTTGCGTGTTGATGTTTGAATGAGTTTGCTTGTCATATTTATTTTGGAATTTCATTTCAATAGCCAAATTTTTCAATTCAGTACAATTAAACCCTACGAAAATTTGATTGAATTTTGCAATTCGATCAAATTTTCGTACAATTAGTAGGGGAAGATGTAGCATGTTCACCTTTTCGTAATTTTTGTCATTATTCGTTCACTACGCTCGCTATGCCAAAACGCATCACATCAAGAAATATTCAGACGCTTGTGTACAAATATTCCCTTGCATGCAATTTTAGCCTATTTCGGATTAACTTTCAAAAAATATTCCGTCTCACCGAAACCCAAATGCGCATTAGAATGAAATGGATAGATACGAATGTGTTAAGAGGAAAGAGTATTCTTAAAATTCAAGCGAGAGAAATGGTTGCCGAAAGAGTAGTATTTGTAAAAATACGTACTTCCGACTACGAATACTCGAATCACTTGACGCCTATCTGAGGATTTACAGAACTGCAACTCGTCCATTTCGATCCTGATCGTGGAAGAGACAGCAGTGTGAAGTTCTTTTTTTAGTATCGCGGTGTGTTTTAAAAGGTAGTTTGTTGAAAATGTGAGAAGTTTTTTTAGGATTAAATTTATTAAAAAAGATCCTTTCCGATAGGCATAGCTAGTGCGGTCAGTGAATTGTGCGGTCAGAAATACAAATTTGAATTCGCTACATTTCGTGCGAACTTGTGTGTGAAAAGAAGGTAAGATTAAATAATTGAGTTGTGTGATAAAAATCCTCAAAGCGTCGAATAGCCGATCGACGGCTTCTTTTCTTTTATTGAAAGTTTGGAGATTTTCCGCCATCCGCGTTCTAGCGACGCATACGCTCGGCACACCGCCCGTCTCAAAACCTTCGAAAGCTTTGTTTGCCGCTCGAAAGTTAAAGCCGAGTGCGCATTTGTACTGCTCAGTGCAGCTTTATCAGCTAGCAGGAAATTTCGACCGCACTTAAGTAGAAAGCAAAGGGGAAAGCTAGAAAGAGAGGAAGGAACCGGAAACATGTAAATATGTTAATTAATAAAACCTAGGTTAAGAATAAATGCCGTATTTCAATCCGTCCAATAAAATGTTTTCCTGTTAGTTAGTGTTACCTGAAATGTTTGTATTTTGTATGTTGATTAGCTTTACCGTGTAGTGAATTTGGTTCGAGAAGATTTCTCACGTTTCGCGTCGTTCCGTAGATTTAAATTTTCGTTGTGTTTGTTTTACTCCGATGGGCTTTCGGGAATTAGTCCCCACTACTAACTACAAAGCGAGAGGGACAGAGTGTTCGACTGAGTTCTGTCTGTGATGATAACTGATCGTTTTTTAGTGCATGAGCTTTCGAGTTGGTATAACGATCATTTCTCTTGCGTCTTTGCTAAATATAGTAGTGGGTCCATCTATACGCGAAACGGAGTGCATCTTTTCATATTTTGTGTTTACCTACCGTTCCTTTGCGCCATTTCGGGATCTATTTCTATAACCTGCCCTGAGGTTAGGTTTCATGCTGGGCAATTCTAACCTGACGAGTGGTCTTCTTCGGGGTTGGCGCTAAAGCTACTCGTTTAAAACGTCCTGAGGAGCGTTTCGGTAGACGGAAACCGTAAACGGCCATTTGGCCCGCTACAACTTGATATCCTCCTCCAGGGCGATGCAGATGGGTATCATCTTGGCGATAACGCATATTGCCTCCGATACGCAATCGCAACTCGTACGACCACCAGCCGGAACATCCTGTTCAGCTTTACGCGGTTCCACTTGGTTTTCAGCGCCGCATCCCAGGCAGGAGCGCCATATCTCAGTATCGATGACGAAACACTAGCTAATAGGCCGACATAGGCGTAATCAACGTGGTTGTTAAAGCTCAACCAGTCGTCAATTATCACTCCCAATTGCTTCAGTGCACGTTTTGATGCAATCACATGCCCTTCGACTGTGATCTGTATCTGCTGAACCGTTTTGCAGTTGCTGACCAACTACAAATCCGTCTTGTGGTGACCCCGTCCATCCAGCTCTCGATCGCATCTATTGTCACCGACACCTCCATTTTTTCAAGTGTCTCACTCATCATCGTTAGTGACCCGTCGTACACGAAACACACGATTTTCGCCTTTCCGGGCAGTCGCAGTCTTAAGGCCCCATCGTACATCTCGTTGAGTTGGACAAAGAATGGAGCACTGAAGAACGCCCGCTGCGACTCGCATTGCCTTCTGTCTTTTGTTCGTCTGGTACAGTAGTACTCTACTCAGGAAGTAGCTCTTCAGGATCTGGCTCATTCTTCTGTGCTGCGCTGCGGCATTGGTCTATACGAGGCTGGATGGCCCGGATACTCCCCTGACATTGGCAGCAACATCAGCTTCTGTACCTTCCTCATTTCGCAGAAATTGCCATCATCTAAAGACTTCAGCAGTATCATCCTGAACATGTCCGGATATGGCAGGATCGCAGCTTTCAGCGCAACGGTTGGTATTCCATCCGGAACGGGGGTTTTCATTGATTTTAGTCCAGTCCATGCTTCTTTGAGCTCGCCGTTAGTTGCTTGCCACTCAGCTGTGTTACCTCCTTCTTCTCCTCCGTACGGTGTCAGTAACCAGGTAGTTGAATCGTGCTTCGGAAAGAGATTCTCAACGATTATCTTTAGCTTACCCGGGCATATTTCAGCTGGTGTCGACGGGCCCTCATCTTCGTCATGACGACTCAGTACGTGTCCCCCAGGGATTGGCGTCTATTTCTCAGCTCTGCTACTTATGGCAATTGGTTTGCTAAGCTTGATCTCCCGTTTTAAAGAGTCCCTAGCTTCTCGAAACGTCGCTTGCGCTCCTCTCTCACTCTACGATCTTGCGCTCTGAACCCGCCTTCTGGCTCTAAGACAAGCAGCGTGTAGCGTACTGAGCTACTCATTTAACCAGTAAGCTGCATGCTGTCTACTGCATGGCTCCAGTTTTCGTGGCATTGTAATGTCACAAGCCGTCACAATCGCTCCTGTTAGATCAGCCGCATCAACGTACTTGATTCCGGCATTCGCCAAAGTGACTCAACAAAGAGGTTTTTGTTAAAGATTTTCATCTTCCACTTTAACTTGCCGGTCGTCCTTCTCCGTACTGCAGCAGGGTTCCATTGGCCGTTGCGGTAGCGAATCGCCAGGTGGTCGCTATGGGGATACTTCTCGCACACTCTCCAGTCCATGTTCGCCGTCAGTCAAGCACTACAGAATGTGGCGAAATTTCTCTCAGTACCCATATCCGTTTCGTGAACCAATAAGCTCCCAGTTTTGTCACGCTACCAGGAGCCATTTTGCTCCTCCTTTCGCCGCGATTTATTCGTTGTAGTTCTCGGCGGTTGAGCTAGCCTCCACAACGAGCCGACAGGTAGGTGTCGGGGTGTGCCGCCAATTTTCACTACAACGAAATATTCTCACAAGATAACTTTTGCAAATGAAACTTTGAGAATTCCATTTGAAATATTATGTATATTTTTGTTGAACATATTTAATTTTTTCAAATTTCTTCAAAATATTTCGAGGGGGTGGGGTTTGTCCCCAGACCCCTCCCCCGCTACTACGCCACTGCATGCAACCTAATACTTTTAAATATGACGGCAAACAATCTGCTACAAAAATTTCTAATTTTGATTTTTATTTGAATGATATCGTTGCTTATATTGTTATATATTCCATCAGATCTTGGACGATTAGCATTTCCACTGTAGAACAAATTGTCGTTTAATTCTTAGTGATAGAATGATGATGATGATGGTCCCACCTCATACCCCCACAAAGGTGTGAGCTGAACGATTTATCTAAAAGATAATTAATTTTTTGATCCATAACAAAACCAGTTAACAAAAAGAAACGGACTGGTTCAATTTGCAGACATAGCCTTTCCTTCAAAAGAACGTAACCAGATACATTTCGAATATTCCGCCAACAACCAGGGTCCATCAAGAAAATTTCCATTCCGGGAAGATACTTGATAGAATCGGGAATTGAACCCAATAGCTTCCATTTCCGATAATTCTCTGTAAGACTCCTCCCGCCTGACCAAGACATCCGTACTACCACCTGCTAAGGTGAGCAGTGACGAGCCTAGTGGCAGTGCAGAGTCCGGTCGAGTTATATCATCCACATCAGACCCCTTTATTGAAAGTTTCCTAACATTAACCCAAGGCAATTAAGGGATACTCCTATTCGAGAACATCCTTGATTGATCAGGAATTGAACCCGATATCTAGTAGTTATCAGAAGGAGTCATCAAGCCCCATACTCAACGAGCTAACTCCGTTATTACCACTATCGCAGCAATAACCTAAATTAACTCTATTGTCGAGCAAACAACTCCATCATCAAATCAGACCCTGATCACATAAGCATAAGCATAAGCATAAGCATAAGAGATCACCCGTAGTTGCTACTCCGTTATTGACCAGAACCAAATTAGGTTGCAAAATGTTCATTGGAACAACATGCTTGGGAATAACATGATGAGCCACATTGTACAATCTATTCTGATCCCTGCATGCTGATCAATACCGACGCCGGCTACGTCCGAATGCAGATCTTCTGGGAAAGGAAGGAATGTTAGTCCGATACATGTTGCTACTAGAGACCGAGGAATCCTCTGCATCTCCACATGTATCACGGGAAGGGGAGAGTTGTTAGTAAATGTGTAGCGTTATCATATAATAATTGCTCTGGGCAGCCGGCTGCCGAGAATTTGGGAAATTTATTTGTTGTATTAATACGATTACTAAAATGAGCACCTTGAACTCTGGATAGCCGGCTATAAGGAGCACTGCTTATATTTTTAATAATATTCAATCACGCGACGAATTTGTTCGTGGTTTCTATCGTGTCGGTGCTGATTTTACCCGGCGATCGTTTGAATAAAATGCGGAATCTTATACAGAAGGTTCATCAGACTTTTCCATAGGTGTCGCGGAGTTAGTGGTTTGGAAGGGCATAGGGTCTAGGACTCGCTCCAAGCAAGCGATCCGACCTGCAAAGCACCAGGTAGTAGTTTATTCAGTCCTCGAGAACACGATCGCTCGAAAAAGATCCTGTCTAGTTCCTGGCCCCTTCCAAACTCTGGGCAGCCGGCCACCGAGAGTACCCCACGTTTACCAAACAAAAGCAATTCCAACCCCACACAGCCGACCGTGGGAGCACTGCCTAGAAAAGCCAATCCTATCTGCGTAATGGGCCGGATCACTATTTATTGCGACATTATTTAGACAAATGTTGCTATTCCTTCCCTACGATATATTTTTGGGTTGCAAACTACCGAGTGATAACACGTTATACAGACCGAGTTATGATAGCTCGAGATGTTATAAATCAACGAAAGTATTTCCTATTTTCCTATTGGATTGTTTGCGAAATACACGTATACGAACGATTATATCGAACGTTGAAGGGAAATACAGAGGATAGTTAACCCGATGCACGGGCCTGTTACCAATAACAGAACTTGAAATTAGATTCACCAAAACAGATGCGGCGAACCTTCAGTACGCATCGACCCGCGATCATCGACACCAGTCAAATCAAAGTCCCATTGGAGCCAACCCCCGAACAACAATTCGTCTTTACGGTATTGTCTTCCCGGCCAGATCCGCTCGCACCCCCTCACTCTGCCACCACCGGCAGAAGGCCAACAGCACCCAGTCGTCGCCTGTCCAAGGACCAAATGTCATCAATAGACCCAGACTCGCGTGGGGGCATGAGATAGAATTGAACGCTAACCAATGAACATGACAGAAAAACACTTATTCTTCGTGCGGACATAACTGAAGGTAATTGCCAACCGGTCCCCGATCCCTCTCGCGAATTGTCAATTCGCAAACATTATACATGATTGAAGTCATCATTCCACTCAAATAAGGCCATGTGTTTGCCCTAAGCACATTGAATGCTCTGTGGATCAGTTCCCCCGTTGGTAAAACAAACCCCAAACATAGAAATTAGTTTGCTCAGTCCAAAGAAAAGTTGGCCGACCGGCGGATACGTGTTCCCTTACAGTGTCATCACATCAACGAATGCCCAAAATTTACATGCGACAAAATATCTGCAATCCCGAATATAAAAGAATCAAAACCTCTACTCATTTGCAATAAAATAAGAAAGCAAAAAAAAAGTTGAATATCCAAGGCAGATCATTTTCAAAGATAGCACCGCCGATGAAACACCCAATAAAAAAATAGGTGACAAGGGACGCGGACGAAATTAGCTGAGCACCGATATGCTGGTTTGCCACCTATTTTTCTGGTGAAGATTTTTGGGGCGACAGCTGGTAGTCGCAAGTCGCTGGTGAAACACCAATTATTTGATTATGCCAAATTTTCGTATCGCCGTATTTTTTCACTTTTCGGATCGAACTTTTTTTTTCCGAAAAACCATTTTTCACTATTTTTAGAATGTACACTGTGTTGCTAGACGTTTTCTGTGCACTTTTATTGTCCTTGCATCGGGAATCGACGGCCCGTAATGCGAGGAAAAGATTTTTTTTCATTTGCCGAAATTAGATTTTCACACTGTCACCACTCGCGTCAGTCGAAAAATGCTTTTATAAGCCACTTCACTTTATATTATCGTTCAATTGCACCGTTATTCACACTTTCGATAACCGGAAGGCAATAAACTGTGCCGTAAATGATTAAAATTAACCGACGCGAAGGGAGCTCTACGAGAGTCAACCGCTCGCGACGAATATGCACACTCCAATTCCCATCAAATCAGACCCTGATCACAACAAAAATCTAAAAGCTTCGATTCAACCCGATGAGCTTTTAGTGCTGGTCACCATGTTCGATTTCAAGTTAGTCTCTATCTGCTTAGCGCGCGCGTGGCTCAGACTTTTGTAGACATCTCATTATTTTTTAATAACTTTAATAAACAAGTAACAAAAATCCATCATCATCATAGCGAATATAATAACTTAGTGTGACTAAATGCAAATAATAGAAGAGAAAAAAATACAATCTTCGTGGTATTAAATAGTTATTCAAATAACTCCAAAATATAAAAATTCAAAAAATCTGTCTACAAAGCAGATTTTACGTGTGAAATACATAGTGTTTTGAACTCCGCTAATGTTGCTGCACGTTTAATATGCCTAGGCATCGAATTGAAAAAGCTTATTCCTTTGTACAACAAGGAGTTCTGTGATCTACTAAATAAAAAGTTTGGTGTTCTTGCATCCGACGCGTTTCTAGTGTTGTACCTATGCACATTACTTCCTCTTTCAATTCGATCACACAAATATCGAGGCAGCATTCCATTAATAATTTTAAAAATGAACACCATTGTTAAGTAATAAATTCTTTGCTTCACAGAGAGCCATTGTAATGCGCTTAGCATGAAACTAGAGGAAGTGTATCTGTTACATTTTAAAATTAATCGCATGATTCTATTTTGCAATCGCTGTAACCTCAATATTTGTGTTTGATTGGCAAGAAACAAAATGGATGGGCAGAAGTCAATATGTGGTGAAACAATAGATTTATATAATAAAATTTTACTACTAATTGTTAAATCATTTTTCAGGCGACACAATATACCATACTTTTTAGCAATCTTTTTGATGACATTGTCGATGTGAGACTTAAAGGTTAACTTGTCATCAATGATTATTCCAAGATATTTTAATTCACTAACGCGATCAATAGTCTCACCATTTATTTCAACGTTAACGTCAGACCTAGTATTAGCCGAAGAGATGATCATATATTTAGTTTTAGCAACATTTAACTTTAATTGTTTAAATTTTAACCAACGAGCAAGGGAATGCAAATCTTCGTTCAAATGCGCCACGGCTTCATCTATATCCTTAGCTGCAATGAACAGAACAGTGTCGTCAGCAAACAAATTTAAGTCACAAAATCGTAAAACTCGCCTCATGTCATTTATATACATAATAAATAAAATGGGACCTAAGACACTACCTTGCGGCACTCCAAGAGGATTGCCGAGAGGACTAGATACAAAATCGTTAAAACTAGTTTTCTGAGTTCTATCACATAAATAGTTTTCAAACCACTTATGCGCTATCCCTCCGATACCAAATCGCTCTAAAGTTTTCAAAAGTAATGGTCTCGAAATTGTCTCAAAAGCGCGTTTCAGATCCAAAAATACAGCAAAAATAGTCTCTTTAACCTCGATTTTCTCTTTCCATTTTGCTAACACTAGATTCAAAGCGGTTTCGCAAGAGTGTCCCTCTCGGTATCCCGATTGCTCCGGAATTAGCAAATTATTATTATTCAAATAACTCATCAGCTGGCCCTTAACAACAAGTTCTAAAATTTTCTCTAATGTGTGCAACATGTTAATGGGGCGGTACTCTTCGGCTTTATCCGTTCCAGTAACTTTGGGAATAGGAATCACAAGTGATTCCTTCCAAACTGTCGGCACGTGCCCAGTTTGTAGCGATTCATTTACAAGGTCCAGCAGATCGTGTCCGATGACATGAAAGCAATCCTGTATCACTTTTGCGTTTACATTATCGATACCAGCCGATTTTCCCAAAGAAAAACAAATATCTTTCAATTGTTCAAAAGTGATTGGGTGAAATCCATCAAATCTACAGTTAATATTAATCGGCTGTGTTATTTCCGCAGGTTCACTGACCAGCTCAGTACTTTGATTGATCAGTTGCACACTGTTAACGAAATAACTGTTCAATTTTTCAGCTATTATTTGCTCAGATTGTTCTTCCACCCCGTTAAAAGTTATGGACTGCGAGGAACTAGGTTTAGGTTTAATTAAATTCTTTAGGATTTTCCATAACTCTTTGCTGTTGTTTTGATGTTGATCGATCTTCCTTTGAATGTACTCACATTTGGTCTTTTTCAAAGCTCGTGAATAAATATTTCGCGCGTGTGTGTACCTATTCCAAAGACGTTCTTTATTAGTTCTGCAAAATTTCTTGTACTTTTTATCCCTTTTACGTTTCAGGCGCAAAAGATCTAAAGAGTACCAGTTGTTCGAGTTATTTAAATTAACATACTTTTGAGAAACTAAACTATTTGTACACTCTTTTAACACATTAGTTAGAACAGCTGCCTTGTTATCCAAATTTCCATTCAATTCCGTAAAATCCAGGCTTCTCGAAACCAGTTGAGACATGGCTTGTTTCGAATATCTTTTCCAGCACTTAATTTTAACTTTATCCTCCTCACGGTTTGGTTCATTCTCCAGTAAAATTGAAATTGTCTCATGATCTGAAATTTTACTATCGGCCTCTACATACGAATAAACCCCATCAAAATTGGAATACACGTGATCTATCAATGTTCTACTGTGTCTGGAAATTCTTGTAAACTCACTAACCGTTTGCTTGAAATTGAAAAACTCAGCCAACTGCTTCAACTGATTCGAATTTTGATCGTTGAGCCAATCAATATTGAAATCGCCCGAAATTACATTAAGTTTGCTTAAATCAACGAAATTCTCCCACCAGTTTTCTAAAATTTCTAAAAATCGTCGATCGCTAGAACTAGGAGAATGGTATACTACTGCAAAGTTTCCCATCTGCATGCCTCTTTCAACTGATATACCCAAGAACCAATTATTATCAACTGCTTCGTTTAACCGAACGTTGAATTTAATCGATTCTTTGGCGTAAATAGCAACTCCACCGGTATGTCTGGAATGAGATAGGCAAAAAGCAACTTTATAACCCGGAATGCTATACTGATCAAATGCATCAGCATCAACAATATGTGTTTCTGATAGAAAAACCAACAATGGACGTTTGTTTTCTACAAGATGTCGCATTGCAACAAAGTTTGTAGACAACCCAGCTATATTTAAACATAATATTTCAGACAGCCTCCCGTTTGTTAGTTGCTATTCACTCAACAAAACGTTGCTTTTTTAGATTCTAGCAGTCTCCGATATACTGAACACTGCTTACTAAATGCCGCATGGTTTACGTCCAAATTCATTTTGCGTTCACTATTCTTTTTTATACAATTTACACATTTAAAATCAGTTGACGAGCATTCAGATGTTCTATGTGCTCCATTACATCTTGAGCATGTTTCTTTATTAACGCATCCCGTACTCTTATGACCAAATTCTCCACAGTTGAAGCAGCGCAGCACGTTAAAGGCCTCTAAAACAGAACACCTATCCCAACCAATGTTCACCGTACGGGCTGACATCAGGCCGCTATAAGTGTTCTTATCAACTTCAATTATAACATTGTATTTGTTATATTTGAAGCGTGGATTTTCAAAATTGGCAACAACTTTAACAAAATCGACCGGAATGCCCTCATTCTGATTCTTTAATAAGTCAACGAAAACTTCCTCAGAGTATCGATCACTCATCACCATTATTTTCAACTTCGGTTTACCGGGTATCGGTATAACAGCATTATACTTTTCACCCAGATTGCTTACAATGTTTTCTTTCACCGATTCAATATTATCCCGAGTTGCACACTCCACAATAATCGAGCCATCTTTACCGTTTTTAAAGTTGCTAATTTTGTGCACCTTTGGATCTAATTTATTTTTTAATTCATTCCTCGTGTCGTCACTCGATTGCAACGGCTCGACTGGTTTAATTACAATGACCGGGCGAGCCTTACGTTTCGTTTGACTTCTAGTTCTAATTTTATTCGTCCCAGTAGCTCCCGACAAAACATTCGCGTAAGTAATTCTACTATTTTTATCAAAAACCTCGTCATTATTTCCATCATCGTCTATTTCAATTAACATCGGTTCATCTTCTTTATTCGTCAAAATTTTTCGTTTTCTGCTGGGATTCCCGTCAGATTCAGAATGAACCTTCCTATTACTAAAATTCCTCTTTCTGTTCATTCCAACTAATTCAATTTCACGCTTAACATTTTCATTTAAACAACTTTTCAAATCTTCCAACTTTTTGGCAACACTGTTTTCCAAGCTAGCCAATTTACTCTCGAGAGAGAGGTTGAAAGACCTGATCAATTTTTCTATTCCGTTTTCTACTGCGATGTTTATCTGTGCATCGATGTTTTTTCGGGTATCAGTGAGAGACTCAGAAATGGAAGCGAATTGTTCCATCTTCTTATTCAACTCAATGGATATCGAACTGACATCCTGCACACCAGAAGACTGATTTGATAAACACTTCACACACTTGTAGCAAAGACTTGCATTATCAGCCACCCAATTTACCATGGCCTGTGTTAACCCGGAACATTTTTGATGATATTTATCACCGCAAAAAAGACATACAACAAGGCCTTCGGCGAGACTCACCGTGCTCGTACACTTTGCACACAGGCCGCTCATTATAGGCAAATTAAACTACAGCTGGAGAAGCGGGTCAATACAAAAGAACAATATAACACTGCGTCTTCCACTGCGGGCAAGCTTATAAAGTCAGCCGCAGCGAAATGAAATCTGAAAATCACAATAATAGTCTGTATGACTACACACTATACTTATCTGAATGATATTTCGATTAGCAATAGGCGCCCACAAAGTTTTCAACGAAAAGTAAAGTATTTCACACGATTTAACCGATTAATGTTTACGCACTCTTTCACACAAGTTACCATATTCACTTTCACAAAAGCAGAACAGATATGCACAAGGCATGAAAGAGTTGTGAAAGTTTAGACTGGCTTGGCAAAATTACGCAAAAAGTTGAACACGGAAGAATCGCCTAAATCGTGTCGGAACTTAAGGGGTTGTGTAAGGTATTATAGGCAAAAATTGAATTCTTTAATATTTTTTCGATACAAAGATTGTTTGTTTATTCAGTCAGGTGCCATGTCGAAAACTGGTTTTGCGGTGTACACTATAACTCAAAATTTATTGGAGTAATCGTTGAGACATTTGCACAGTTGTTTTTCACATCATTCCACAAGTAACTAAGTGAGCTTTTATTTTTTTGGTCGATTCTCGATTTTTTCGTAGTACTTTGAAGCCAAAGTCCGATTATTGCTAAAAAACAATAAACGTATTATTGTAAAAATAATAATATTAGGAATTTGGCAAAAAGCTCTTGTAGTTACCTGGGTAATGATGTGAAGAAGAGCTGTGCAAAATTCAGAACGATTGATCCAGAATATTTTGAGTTATGGTTTACACCGCATTTTGTCGAGGTGCATCCTGAAGATTCACTATCTGCATCCAGTGTCAGGTTCACTTTGTAAAGTTATAATTGTCAATTCATTATCAGATAGATCGCAGACTATAGGAAGTAATTAATAGTAATTTATTATTTTGTAACCGGGACTGGACACTTTCACAATTTTGTCATGACGTCAGCAAAATTTCGTTGAACTGAACGTTTTAGCAATCCAAGATGTTGAAAGCTCAGCAATTTGGATCCCATTAGACTTTTTTTACCTTGCTGAAAATCAGCTTTTAAAATTGCCAAATTCTCAGCTCAATGACAGAACTTTTGTAATTTCAGGCTTGATTAGGTAATTGTGCTGATAATTTGAATTACTTCATTTTCAGCCAAGTAGGTCTGCCAAATTCTATATGCATGGTTAGTGAAATAGTTGGATAGGATGCACAGTGGTCCCCCCATAGGCCAATAATACAAAAACTATATTTCGGCAAAGGCGTGTTTTTATCTTGTGATTACATCGTTCTGGATGTATATGTTATAGTTTCATGATGAATTTTGTCAAAAATGAACTGGTTTTCTTCGTATATAGAAGAATGCATAGGGTGGTTCGGTATTTACCGATAATGTAAATAATATCGATAATCGATTGCTTGCCAGAAAAATGTTTTTGTCTATCTGTAATCTTTAATATTCATATTTTTTCAGATAACACTACTATTAGCTGTGTATTGAATGATAAATTTCGATTTTTGGAGTGTAAGGAGAGTAGAAAAATGGGTTTATTTGTATATGTAATAGAAAAAAACCGATTTAATCCACCTAGCAGTGAGATGAGACATTTCTTACACATTTCACTATTGGATTAGTTTGCAGAACTCACGAGAAGTAGGCACCCAATTAGAGGTGGGATGAAAACAGTTTCTAGTCTTGCACGAATAAAATCTCGAATAAACTGAATAAATCATGAAGATGAATGAATCAACAAAACGACCGAAATAAAAAAGTAAAGCAAAAAATGAAACAATAGGTTTTTAAATTCATAAAATGAGTACAAAAAGTAATGGAAATCATTATAATTTTGATCCAAATACACGAATCAAATTAGGTTAGGTTATTACATAAAAATTAAGATTATATTTAGAAATAGTTATAAGATTAATAGAATAAATTGACTCATACTAACAAATTGAATGAAATAAAACGAATGACTGAACATGAAATGAATAAAATTAAAGATATGAATAAAAGGAATCGGATAAATCAGATAAATCAAATGAATCAAATGAATCAAATGAATTAAATCAATCAAATAAATCAAATGAATCAAATGAATCAAATGAATCAAATGAATCAAATGAATCAAATGAATCAAATGAATCAAATGAATCAAATGAATCAAATGAATCAAATGAATCAAATGAATTAAACGAATCAAATAAATCAAATAAATCAAATGAATCAAATGAATCAAATGAATCAAATGAATCAAATGAATCAAATGAATCAAATGAATCAAATGAATCAAATGATTCAAATGAATCAAATGAATCAAATGAATCAAATGAATCAAATGCATCAAATGAATCAAATGAATCAAATGAATCAAATGAATCAAATGAATCAAATGAATCAAATGAATCAAATGAATTAAATCAATCAAATAAATCAAATGAATCAAATGAATCAAATGAATTAAACGAATCAAATAAATCAAATAAATCAAATGAATCAAATGAATCAAATGAATCAAATGAATCAAATGAATCAAATGAATCAAATGAATCAAATGAATCAAATGAATCAAATGAATCAAATGAATCAAATGAATCAAATGAATCACATGAATCAAATGAATTAAATGAATTAAATAAATCAAATTGATTTAATTCATCCAGTGAATACAATGAATCAAATTAATGAAATGGATCAAATGAATAAAAAGAATGGATGAACAAAACGAATAAAGTAAAAAATCAATGAAATGCATAAATAAAACAAACGAATCAAATAAACAAAATGAGCTGATGTGATAAAATGAATAAAAAGAAGAAAATGAGCAGAATTAAATGCATTGATTAAAATGAAAAATTGAACAACAGTAAAAGGTTATAAATTAATATAAAGAAATAAATTGAATCAAATAAATTATTTGGATGAAATGATTAAAACTGAAAAAGTAGTCAGATTATTAAAATGAAGAAACTGAACAAAATGAATAAACTGGAAAAAATTAATAAAATACATACAATGAAAACAATGAATGATATGAGTAAAATGCACAAAAAGAATAAACTGATCAGAGTGAATCCAAAGAATGAAACGAATAAAATAAGTAAAATGAACTCAGATGAACAAAACGAATAAAAAGATGCGGA
>NC_080671.1:246527281-246543527 GCF_030247195.1 Topomyia yanbarensis
ATACAGACCAATATTGTGAAAAAGAAATGGTTCAAACTACTCAGTATATCCCCCATCGAGAGTGGGTACTTTGGGGACTTCTTTTCCTGGATCTAATTTGTGGATATTTTTGGTCTTTGATCCGTTATTTTTCATGAAAGTTCGTACCAATACAACGAATGTGCAGCTGATACAACTCATGGTTCATTCACCTGCGCAACGTTCCGTCTTCCATCTGCACGCCACCATAGATGGTACGCAACACCTTTCGTTCGAAAACTCCAAGGCGTTGGTCCTCCACGAGCATAGTCCAGGTCTCGTGGCCGTAGAGGACCACCGATCTAATCAGCGTCTTGAAGATAATCAACTTCGTGGGGTGCGAATTTTGTTCGACCAGAGTGTCCTCTGGAGTCCAACGTAGGCACGATTTCCCGCTAAGATCCGTCTCTGAATTTCTCTGCTGTTATCATTGTCGTCGGTTACCAGTGAGCCCAAATACATGTATTCGTCGACCATCTCGATTTCGTCACCGTCAATCCGAACTCGGGTGGGAGGTTCACATTGTCGTCTCTAGAACCTCTTCCTCTCATGTATTTTGTCTTCGAAACGTTGATTTTTCTTTTGAAAATTTCCATCATCAATCTTTCATATTACCCAATTAAGCCAAATATTTTTCTGATATAGCCATGAATTTCCTTAATTTTAGTGTAGAAACAGGCTTTGAAAACAATTGAATTAAAGTTGAGTTGATGTAACAGCAGACAAAAAATAGTTTTGTTTTCTCAAACCTTCGCAATTACAATTAACAAATATTTCAGATTGGCAGAAGATCTTATCACACAACTTAGAAATGCATACAGAAATAGCTAGATAGATGCGATAGAAGAGAGACAGAGAGACAGAGAGAGAAAGAGAGAGAGAGAGAGAGAGAGAGAGAGAGAGAGAGAGAGAGAGAGAGAGAGAGAGAGAGAGAGAGAGAGAGAGAGAGATAGAGATGGGTGGGGGGGGCGTGTGAGGAATGGCAAATGATGGTTAATGCAGTGACATTATTTTTATAGGTATATTATTATGATTATGATAGGTATATTATATTGATTCTTACATTCTTATCATAAATAATGTAAGTAGTAATTTTTGCTCCCTAACCAGTATAACCTAAATCTTGCAAAAGAGCTAAATTTTCGCTAGATTTTTGGGCTTCAAACATACAGTTGCTTTCGGTGACGCCACAAGTATAATTATATTAGAAATCTTTTATCTAACTACTAGGTGAATTACTTGTTGATCTGTGTATTGATATATCATCCAACATTTACCTCATGATTGAACGCAATGCCTAATCCAAGGAATAAATACTAGAACTCACTGTTTCTTTATCAACGCATTATTTTGTCTTTGAAGTGAACTTATATATTGATTTTTGAGAAATAGTTCTTTTATTATAAAGGTAATTTACAAAATGTTCTCAACATCGGAATCCTTGAATCACGTAGATGTGTTTTCATACCCCGATATTCAAAATCGGTTTAGTTTTGCCCCTAAAACACCAGTAAAGCAATACTCTGTATGAAACAATCTCATTTTTAATTAGTGGAAATTGGTAAGCGAGGACTAAAAATACAAAATGTCTAATATCTCCGCCGCTCGTGCACGGATTTAGACACTCTATAGCTTGTTAGAAAGGTATTTTTACAAGCTTTCTATTTATGTGCAGTTTGTGGGACAATATTGTGCTGTTTGAAAGTTATTTGCAAGAAACTTGCTGTGTTTTGACAAAATCGCCCATATCTCAGAAAGTAAACAACATATCGACAATCGAAAATAATAGTGTCAAATGGCAATGTTAGGCCTTTCATTTGAAACTAATTTCATTAAGATCGGTCCAGCCATTGCTGAGATAATTACATGACATTTTGTACATACATACATACACACATACACACACACACATACAGACATTGTCTCAATTTGTCGAGCTGAGTCGATTGGTATATGAGACTCGGCCCTCTGGGCCTCGGAAAAAGTTGTCAAAGTTTGAGCGAATCCTATACATTAATTTTGTAAGAAATGTAATTAACCTAAAAATTTTCAATATGAATTTAACTAACTTTGTTCCTTGACATCCTTCCCGAACTTCTTTTCAAAATGGTCGTTAGGAAGTCCAGTTTCACTTAAAGTAGGATTCAGCTGCGCATCTCTGCGCCCAGACTGCCTAGAGAATCTAAGATGTTGCATATGTTATCGGGATAATGCAAGACAAAAAACTTTATATCACATTGCCAAATTATATTACGTTAATAATTACTACTGATATCGAAACTATATAGCTCAATATTTATTTTCCCAAAATTTCTTATCAATCGAATCATTAGAACTTGAGTTATATTAATTTATTTGACATTTTTCTTTGAAACACATGTCGTTACGGAATATTCAATGTACGAAGCAAATGTCTCACTCCACCTAGTATTACAACTACGTTCTCAAGTGCGTTAAAAAGCCCAAAGCAATTAATATTTACGAATAAACATGAAATCATTAACTATTTCTCGTTTCTCCATTTTAAAATAGCTGGTACCCTAACGCAGTTTTTTTTATTATGGGATTTTATTTTATTGTAGGAAAACACAATTTTTATTCACAAAAACCATAATTTTAAAGAAAAAAATGCACGATTTATTCAAAATTCTTTCGTTAACTTGCTATAATAATTACGAAAATCATTTGCAGATTGGTCTGTGAGTTGGTTCACGAGATATCATGCTCACCGAAAACGATATCATAATATTTACGTTCAGTTGCAAAAGTTACAATTTAGAGAACTTCCAATGAATAACTATTCATTTTGTTTTACCAGCTCAGCACAACTTGTACTACTCGATACTAAAAAAAATTCTGGAACAAAAAAAAAATTTAATGTTAACCTTAATGTAATAAGAAAGGCCGTATCACACTGTTAGGTGGATATAATCAATTTTTTATTGCGAAATTTTAATTCAGTGACCCAAGTTTACTATAGACATGTAGCTTCGTATCAAAATTTGCATTGAATAGATTTATGACCGCCTCCCTTAAGGAATGGAACCACTGTGGGATGGTATAATAAGCCCCATTAGGCTAAAATGTCAGATTTCTATTTCAAGGACCACATAATTATCTGAAGCAAATAAATAATTGTATTTGGCATTTTTAATGTGCTGCAGAATGGCAACTAATACAAATGTTTCAAAAGAGGTAAGCTTCCACTATTTTTTTATAAGCATTTGATTTAGTTTGAAATAGATTTGGCTGAACTGTCTGACTATTAAATATAGTGTTAGAGAAACTCTATCAGTCCTTGGAGTGGCTAGCGACTAACAATATAACTCCAAAACGTTCTCGATAGTATGCACCATTATTACCAAAATAGCAAAATAACGTTTTAACCAATTGTGTTTCTTAAATAATTCTAATATTACTTTATTTAGGCTAAATTGAGGATTCCAAAATTGTTTTAAAAATATAAATTCACCATACTATTAAATGGCATCAACAGTGAATTTTCAATTAACTTCATTGTACCGTTTTTAACCCCTCCCCAAGGTTTAGGGGTTTGACGGTATTGCAAACATCATGAAGCATATTGCGTGCATCAGCCCCACAGAACTTCTGACAGAAAATTGCTTTAGGATGGTTATTGCATTACGCCTCGATAGTGGTGCATCGAGGAGACCGAGAGGGCATATGCTCCTTTTTTAGGTTATATGTTTCTTCATACTCTGAACCTGCGCATACCAACGCTAAACCACTGGTCTAAGCGCGGTGGCGTGGCCGACTGGCGGTTCGACATGGATTGACTTTTGCTATGTGCCGTGTTTGCAAATATTGTTCTATTGGTGGTATTCGTGGACGGGGCTCACAGAGGGAGTCATTGTGTGTCCATTTATCGGTCGACTTCGTCATCGTGCATCTACTAATTAAATTGATTTAATAATTAAATTAATTTAGTAAAGTAGAATAAGTAGAAACCTATTAGTTGTAGCTTTGTAATAATCGTAGTTTTTCGTACGAGTGTACAACTGTTATGTACTAGTCGTATGTCTACCTATGTATGTATTCGTCTGAGTATTTGGGGGTCAGTTGGGTCAGGGAATGGATGCAGAACTGACGTATATGATAGAATAGTGGCCAGGAGTTCCAACAGTACTGCCTTGCGACAGTATTTCAGAGGCTGCCGTCTTCTTTTCGCTTCGACAGTTTCAAGACCGAATCAAGCACGACAGCTCTCAGTAAAACTGTTATGCGACTTGCAACGTTGCCGTCTTGTACCGCACACGACAGTTTGCGCATACGTCTACAACTATAGTTAATGTGCGAGGTCGGCCTCACTTGGTTTTGCGTAACATTTCTATCGTTCTTGGCGGTAGAACCGACACGTCTATGCAATCAAAGAACATTTTTTTCCGTGAAAGTCGTGTTCTGTACATGTCATGTAATTATCTCAGCAATGGCTGAACCGATCTTAATGAAACTAGTTTCAAATGAAAGGCCTAACGCTCCCATTGGACACTATTATTTTTGTTTTTCGATATGTTGTTTACTTTCTGAGATATGGGTAATTTTATCAAAAAAGGGCTGGTTCGAAGCGAATAACTTTCGAACGAGGCAAATATATCGCACAAACTAAACAGAAACGAAAAGCTTATGAAAATACCTTTCCAACAAGCTATAGATTGTCAAAATCCGTTCATAAGCGGCGGAGATATTAAACATTTTGTATTTTTATTATACATTTATTATTTACATTATTTCGGAATACAATTCCGAAAATATTTTGTGAATTTACTCAACGATAAATTAACTGTTTCTGGAAAATTAATATGTAAGTTTACTACAACGATAAAGAGCGAACTTTTTCCAAAGTAAGGTGTTTTTCCTTTGCGCTACGCATTTCGATGAATCGCGAGTTTGAATTTTGATGGTATATGAATACGCAGATCATCATATAACTCTCCTAGAAATTTATAATAACTTTTTCATATTATTCAAATTTATATTACACTCATCACAGTGGTTGCAACGGTACCAAAACGTGCGTTCAATTAATGATGCTCTAGGATTTTAGCGATTTGGTGTGTTAGGAACATTTTTACATTTCTTACAAAAGAAATGTATAGGATTCGCTCAAACTTTGAAAACTTTTTCCGAAGCCCGGAGGGCCGAGTCTCATATACCAATCGACTCAGCTCGACAAATTGAGACAATGTCTGTATGTGTGTGTGTATGTGTGTATGTGTGTATGTATGTATGTACAAAATATCATGTAATTATCTCAGCAATGGCAGAACCGATCCTAATAAAATTAGTTTCAAATGAAAGGCCTAACGTTGCCATTTGACACTATTATTTTTGATTTTCGATATGTTGTTTACTTTCTGAGATATGGGCGATTTTGTCAAAACACAGCAGGTTTTTTGCAAATAACTTTCGAACAATACAATATTGTCCCACAAACTGCACATACAATAAAAAGCTTGTAAAATACCTTTCTAACAAGCTATAGATTGTCTAAATCCGTGCACGAGCGGTGGAGATATTAAACATTTTGTATTTTTAGTCCTCGCTTACCAATTTCCACTAACTAAAAATGAGATTGTTTCATACAGAGTATTGCTTTACTGGTGTTTTAGGGGCAAAACTAAACCAATTTTGAATACCGGGGTATGAAAACACATCTACGTGATTCGAATTCGATGTTGAGAACATTTTGTGAATTACCTTTAATCAAAAATCAATATATAAGTTCACTTCAAAGACAAAGTAATGTGTTGATAAAGAAACAGTGAGTTCTAGTATTTATTCTTTGGATTAGGCACTGCGTTCAATCATGAGGTAAATGTTGGATGGTATATCAATACACAGTACAACAAGTAATTCACCTGGTAGTGAGATAAAAGATTTCTAATATAATTATACTTGTGGCGTCACCGAAAGCAACTGTATGTTTGAAGCCCAAAAATCTAGCGAAAATTTAGCTCTTTTGCAAGATTTAGGTTATACTGGTTATGGCGCAAAAAATACTACTTACATTATTTATGATAAGAATCAATATATCATAATAATATACCTATAAAAATAATGTCACTGCATTAACCATCATTTGCCATTCCTCACACGCCCCCCCATCTCTCTCTCTCTCTCTCTCTCTCTCTCTCTCTCTCTCTCTCTCTCTCTTTCTCTCTCTTCTATCGTATCTATCTAGCTATTTCTGTATACATTTCTAAGTTGTGTGATAATATCTTCTCCCAATCTGGAATATTTATTAATTGTAATTGCGAAGGTTTGAGAAAACAAAACTATTTTTTGTCTGCTGCTACATCAACTCAACTTTAATTCAATTGTATTCAAAGCCTGTATCTACACTATAATTAAGGAAATTCATGGCCATATCAGAAACATATTTGGCTTAACTGGGTAATATGAAAGTTTGACGATGAAAATTTTCAAAAGAGGCATTCCACGTGCGATATTTAAACTATTCGTATCTCTATTGAATTTTGAATGAAACATATGCTGAAAGACTGAAGGCTGAAGCCAGCAGCATTGGACTTGCCATCAACGTTTCGAAGACAAAATACATGAGAGGAAGAGGTTCTAGAGACGACAATGGGAACCTCCCACCCGAGTTCGGATTGACGGTGACGAAATCGAGATGGTCGACGAATTTGGGCTCACTGGTAACCGATAACAATGATAACAGCAAATAAATTTATAGACGGATCTTAGCGGGAAATCGTGCCTACTTTGGACTTCAGAGGACGCTTCGGTCGGACAAAATTCGCCGCCGCACGAAGTTTATTATCTTCAAGACGCTGATTAGATCGGTGGTCCTCTACGGCCACGAGACCTGGACTATGCTCGTGGAGGACCAACGCGCCCTTGGAGTTTTCGAACGAAAGGTGTTGCGTACCATCTATGGTGGCGTGCAGATGGAAGACGGAACGTTGCGCAGGCGAATGAACCATGAGTTGTATCAGCTGCACATTCGTTGTATTGGTACGAACTTTCATGAAAAATAACGGATCAAAGACCAAAAATATCCACAAATTAGATCCAGGAAAAGAAGTCTCCCAAAGTACCATCTCTCGATGAGGGATGCAACTACAATGTGTCTTCTAACTTATCGTCGTCCATATTTGGATATACTGAGTAGTTTGAACCATTTCTTTTTCACAGTATTGGTCTGTATAGGACTTATTTATCCATATTTCCTGCACGAGAATTCCGAACGAAACAATATGAAAATTATAATGATGAATGGAATGAGACTGCATTGCAATCAACTGAATGCACGGCTTTTATGCTATCAACATAGCCTAGACATTTCACACTATTTACTTCAATGTAAATAAAAACTTTGAAATATCTACCTGTCTCATTCACGAATCGCATCCTCCCTGTCGTTCTCTGTTCAAGGGGCTTGAAAGCACATGTGACCTTGTCTCATTTTACTATATTCAATTGCGCGTTAAAATACTGGACCTGTAAATTCTATTCTGTATATAAATCTTTTTTTCGGGAATATGTGACCAAAAAGTAAACTTCGAAATCCAAAGCAAATAGAACGTTCCAGGTTCCTAATAACTAATTAAGGTCCAACAATAAATTAGAAACACCAGATTATCTTAAAACGACACCGTCAAGTAAAGAAGCATGAAAACAAAAAGAATAAAACCAAAAAAGATGGAAGCCCTAGAAAGTCCATTGCATATTTATTAGCCTTTACTCAGAAGATGAGATTTTCAAAAACATTTCAAAACTTTCTGATGCAATCGTTCTTAAATTCGTACAATCCGGTTTCTTTTTTTCTTTATTCAAAAATGTTTTTAGTTTCAAATATATGACCATTTCATTTAAATTAATTATTTCATTCCGCATCTTTTTATTCGTTTTGTTCATCTGCCTTCATTTTACTTATTTTATTCGTTTCATTCTTTGGATTCACTCTGATCAGTTTATTCTTTTTGTGCATTTTACTCATATCATTCATTGTTTTCATTGTAGGGGAGACTGAGGAGACTTGATCCCCGGGGAGACTTGATCCCATCATTGTAACTCAAAGGCGGATCAGAATACATTAATCGAATATACTAGAAAGTTGCGTGGTTTTATCTAAACAAAAGTTTCTTTAACACAAAAAAATAAATTGGACATGTGTTACCGAATTTTTATCGATTTAAAGAAATAAATCTCAGAAGAACTGAAGAAGATTTATTTTCCAAATTTTCAAACTTTTATACAATTTATAAAGCCTCCCACTGCATACTATACTTTTGCATACAGAAATACAGGAGAATGTCAATTATATGAATACGCTATGACTGAGCTGATTTTTTTGTTCAACTATATTTGTACTAAAGTTTGCTGAAATAGATGCTATGGGTTCACTTGATCCCTTCAAATTCGTGGAGATTTGATCCCCTTCGCCATGCTTCATACACACTACTGAACATAACCAAATTCACACCAGAACAATTGAAGTCAATGTTGCCATAAAATAACAAAAAACTGTCAAAAATGAACGCTTCATCATACAAAACTTAACTGTAAATGTTTACTACAGCATACGTAGCAACCATGCATCCCACATTTGACGTTCCTCAACCATAATAACGACAGCTTTTAAATCATTGCACAGAGATTTGGGGAATTCGTAATAAAAATCAGGTGAGAGATGGATAATATGTAGTAACAAAATAGTAAATCACAACAATTTAATCAATACCACAATACATTTATAACATTGAATGGGGTTAGGTATCTATTTTTGCCCTATTAGGGAGGGTACCACATTATTTCTTTATTAATTTTATTATTTCAGCTTCTTTGCCTTGTTATTAGGAGCCATTTTTTTTATTTCGATTATGGATTTTTTAACTTTAAGGTCATTCGCCTCTTATTAAGAGCCAATATAATAACAAAATTGTCTTGAGAATGGTGAAAATCTTCTGTTTGAGCACAGCAAAAACTCTAATCGAGTACCCCAATTATCGCAACACCATTTGAGTAAATGCGTTGAGCAAAGATGGCAGACGCTGTTCTAACCAAAGGCTTCAGATTGGTAGGATGATAATAGAAACAGGGTAAAAATAAGTACATGCTCTTTTAAACACGTTTTCAAAAAATAATCAAGTGTCCCCAAATTAGGGATCGAGTCTCCACTAATCAAAGAATTTTACATTTTTTTATTGTTTTCCAAAAATACTCATAGCTCATGTCCAGTATAATATTTCCATGTATTTTTTTATGATTATCAGTCAACCCTAGAAACAATATAAAACTACAAAAAATACATAGTTTTTTTATCATTCCACGGAGTAGGATTGAAAAATAAAAAAGGGGATCAAGTCTCCTCAGTCTCCCCTATGCATTTTATTCATTTTTTTCCAGTTTATTCATTTTGTTCAGTTTCTTCATTTTAATAATCTGAGTACTTTTTCAGTTTTAATTATTTCATCCAAATAATTTATTTCAAATAATTTATTTGATTCAATTTATTTCTTTATATTAATTTATAACCTTTTACAATTGTTCAATTTCTCATTTTAATCAATGCAATTTATTCCGCTCATTTTCTTCTTTTTATTCATTTTATCACTTCAGCTCATTTTGTTTATTTGATTCGTTTGTTTTATTTATGCATTTCATTTATTTTTTACTTTATTCATATTGTTCATCCATTCTTCTTATTCATTTGATCCATTTCATTAATTTGATTCATTGCATTCACTGGATGAATTAAATCAATTTGATTAATTTAATTCATTTGATTCATTTAATTAATTTGATTAATTTGATTCAATTGCTTCATTTAACTCATTTGATTGATTTGATTGATTTGATTGATTTGATTGATTTGATTGATTTGATTGATTTGATTGATTTGATTGATTTGATTGATTTGATTGATTTGATTGATTTGATTGATTTGATTGATTTGATTGATTTGATTGATTTGATTGATTTGATTGATTTGATTGATTTGATTGATTTGATTGATTTGATTGATTTGATTGATTTGATTGATTTGATTGATTTGATTGATTTGATTGATTTGATTGATTTGATTGATTTGATTGATTTGATTGATTTGATTGATTTGATTGATTTGATTGATTTGATTGATTTGATTGATTTGATTGATTTGATTGATTTGATTGATTTGATTGATTTGATTGATTTGATTGATTTGATTGATTTGATTGATTTGATTGATTTGATTGATTTGATTGATTTGATTGATTTGATTGATTTGATTGATTTGATTGATTTGATTGATTTGATTGATTTGATTGATTTGATTGATTTGATTGATTTGATTGATTTGATTGATTTGATTGATTTGATTGATTTGATTGATTTGATTGATTTGATTGATTTGATTGATTTGATTGATTTGATTGATTTGATTGATTTGATTGATTTGATTGATTTGATTGATTTGATTGATTTGATTGATTTGATTGATTTGATTGATTTGATTGATTTGATTGATTTGATTGATTTGATTGATTTGATTGATTTGATTGATTTGATTGATTTGATTGATTTGATTGATTTGATTGATTTGATTGATTTGATTGATTTGATTGATTTGATTGATTTGATTGATTTGATTGATTTGATTGATTTGATTGATTTGATTGATTTGATTGATTTGATTGATTTGATTGATTTGATTGATTTGATTGATTTGATTGATTTGATTGATTTGATTGATTTGATTGATTTGATTGATTTGATTGATTTGATTGATTTGATTGATTTGATTGATTTGATTGATTTGATTGATTTGATTGATTTGATTGATTTGATTGATTTGATTGATTTGATTGATTTGATTGATTTGATTGATTTGATTGATTTGATTGATTTGATTGATTTGATTGATTTGATTGATTTGATTGATTTGATTGATTTGATTGATTTGATTGATTTGATTGATTTGATTGATTTGATTGATTTGATTGATTTGATTGATTTGATTGATTTGATTGATTTGATTGATTTGATTGATTTGATTGATTTGATTGATTTGATTGATTTGATTGATTTGATTGATTTGATTGATTTGATTGATTTGATTGATTTGATTGATTTGATTGATTTGATTGATTTGATTGATTTGCTTGATTTGCTTGATTTGCTTGATTTGCTTGATTTGATTGATTTGATTGATTTGATTGATTTGATTGATTTGATTGATTTGATTGATTTGATTGATTTGATTGATTTGATTGATTTGCTTGATTTGCTTGATTTGCTTGATTTGCTTGATTTGCTTGATTTGCTTGATTTGCTTGATTTGCTTGATTTGCTTGATTTGCTTGATTTGCTTGATTTGCTTGATTTGCTTGATTTGCTTGATTTGCTTGATTTGCTTGATTTGCTTGATTTGCTTGATTTGCTTGATTTGCTTGATTTGCTTGATTTGCTTGATTTGCTTGATTTGCTTGATTTGCTTGATTTGCTTGATTTGCTTGATTTGCTTGATTTGCTTGATTTGCTTGATTTGCTTGATTTGCTTGATTTGCTTGATTTGCTTGATTTGCTTGATTTGATTGATTTGATTGATTTGATTGATTTGATTGATTTGATTGATTTGATTGATTTGATTGATTTGATTGATTTGATTGATTTGATTGATTTGATTGATTTGATTGATTTGATTGATTTGATTGATTTGATTGATTTGATTGATTTGATTGATTTGATTGATTTGATTGATTTGATTGATTTGATTGATTTGATTGATTTGATTGATTTGATTGATTTGATTGATTTGATTGATTTGATTGATTTGATTGATTTGATTGATTTGATTGATTTGATTGATTTGATTGATTTGATTGATTTGATTGATTTGATTGATTTGATTGATTTGATTGATTTGATTGATTTGATTGATTTGATTGATTTGATTGATTTGATTGATTTGATTGATTTGATTGATTTGATTGATTTGATTGATTTGATTGATTTGATTGATTTGATTGATTTGATTGATTTGATTGATTTGATTGATTTGATTGATTTGATTGATTTGATTGATTTGATTGATTTGATTGATTTGATTGATTTGATTGATTTGATTGATTTGATTGATTTGATTGATTTGATTGATTTGATTGATTTGATTGATTTGATTGATTTGATTGATTTGATTGATTTGATTGATTTGATTGATTTGATTGATTTGATTGATTTGATTGATTTGATTGATTTGATTGATTTGATTGATTTGATTGATTTGATTGATTTGATTGATTTGATTGATTTGATTGATTTGATTGATTTGATTGATTTGATTGATTTGATTGATTTGATTGATTTGATTGATTTGATTGATTTGATTGATTTGATTGATTTGATTGATTTGATTGATTTGATTGATTTGATTGATTTGATTGATTTGATTGATTTGATTGATTTGATTGATTTGATTGATTTGATTGATTTGATTGATTTGATTGATTTGATTGATTTGCTTGATTTGCTTGATTTGCTTGATTTGCTTGATTTGCTTGATTTGCTTGATTTTGCTTGATTTGCTTGATTTGCTTGATTTGCTTGATTTGCTTGATTTGCTTGATTTGCTTGATTTGCTTGATTTGCTTGATTTGCTTGATTTGCTTGATTTGCTTGATTTGCTTGATTTGCTTGATTTGCATTGATTTGCTTGATTTGCTTGATTTGCTTGATTTGATTGATTTGATTGATTTGATTGATTTGATTGATTTGATTGATTTGATTGATTTGATTGATTTGATTGATTTGATGATTTGATTGATTTGATTGATTTGATTGATTTGATTGATTTGATTGATTTGATTGATTTGATTGATTTGATTGATTTGATTGATTTGATTGATTTGATTGATTTGATTGATTTGATGATTTGATTGATTTGATTGATTTGATTGATTTGATTGATTTGATTGATTTGATTGATTTGATTGATTTGATTGATTTGATTGATTTGATTGATTGATTGATGATGATTTGATTGATTTGATTGATTTGATTGATTTGATTGATTTGATTGATTTGATGATTTGATTGATTTGATTGATTTGATTGATTTGATTGATTTGATTGATTTGATTGATTTGATTGATTTGATTGATTTGATTGATTTGATTGATTTGATTGATTTGATTGATTTGATTGATTTGATTGATTTGATTGATTTGATTGATTTGATTGATTTGATTGATTGATTGATTTGATTGATTTGATTGATTTGATTGATTTGATTGATTTGATTGATTTGATTGATTTGATTGATTTGATTGATTTGATTGATTTGATTGATTGATTGATTTGATTGATTTGATTGATTTGATTGATTGATTGATTTGATTGATTTGATTGATTTGATTGATTGATTGATTTGATTGATTTGATTGATTTGATTGATTTGATTGATTTGATTGATTTGATTGATTTGATTGATTTGATTGATTTGATTGATTTGATTGATTTGATTGATTTGATTGATTTGATTGATTTGATTGATTTGATTGATTTGATTGATGATGATTGATTTGATTGATTTGATTGATTTGATTGATTTGATTGATTTGATTGATTTGATTTGATTTGATTGATTTGATTGATTTGATTGATTTGATTGATTTGATTGATTTGATTGATTTGATTGATTTGATTGATTTGATTGATTTGATTGATTTGATTGATTTGATTGATTTGATTGATTTTGATTGATTTGATTGATTTGATTGATTTGATTGATTTGATTGATTTGATTGATTTGATTGATTTGATTGATTTGATTGATTTGATGATTTGATTGATTTGATTGATTTGATTGATTTGATTGATTGATTGATTTGATTGATTTGATTGATTTGATTGATTTGATTGATTTGATTGATTTGATTGATTTGATTGATTTGATTGATTTGATTGATTTGATTGATTTGATTGATTGATTGATTTGATTGATTTGATTGATTTGATTGATTTGATTGATTTGATTGATTTGATTGATTTGATGATTTGATTGATTTGATTGATTTGATTGATTTGATTGATTTGATTGATTTGATTGATTTGATTGATTTGATTGATTTGATTGATTTGATTGATTTGATTGATTTGATTGATTTGATTGATTTGATTGATTTGATTGATTTGATTGATTTGATTGATTTGATTGATTTGATTGATTTGATTGATTTGATTGATTTGATTGATTTGATTGATTTGATTGATTTGATTGATTTGATTGATTTGATTGATTTGATTGATTTGATTGATTTGATTGATTTGATTGATTTGATTTATTTGATTGATTTGATTGATTTGATTGATTTGATTGATTTGATTGATTTGATTGATTTGATTGATTTGATTGATTTGATTGATTTGATTGATTTGATGATTTGATTGATGATTGTTTGATTGATTTGATTGATTTGATTGATTTGATTGATTTGATTGATTTGATTGATTTGATTGATTTGATTGATTTGATTGATTTGATTGATTTGATTGATTTGATTGATTTGATTGATTGATTTTGATTGATTTGATTGATTTGATTGATTTTGATTGATTTGATTGATTTGATGATTTGATTGATTTGATTGATTTGATTGATTTGATTGATTTGATGATTTGATTGATTTGATTGATTTGATTGATTTGATTGATTTGATTGATTTGATTGATTTGATTGATTTGATTGATTTGATCTGATTTGATTGATTTGATTGATTTGATTGATTTGATTGATTTGATTGATTGATTGATTTGATTGATTTGATTGATTTGATTGATTTGATTGATTGATTGATTTGATTGATTTGATTGATTTGATTGATCTTGATTGATTTGATTGATTTGATTGATTTGATTGATGTTGATTGAGATTTGATTGATTGATTGATTTGATTGATTTGTGATTGATTTTGATTGATTTGATTGATTTGATTGATTTGATTGATTTGATTGATTTGATTGATTTGATTGATTTGATTGATTTGATTGATTTGATTGATTTGATTGATTTGATTGATTTGATTGATTTGATTGATTTTGATTGATTTGACTTGATTTGATTGATTTGATTGATTTGATTGATTTGATTGATTTGATTGATTTGATTGATTTGATTGATTTGATTGATTTGATTGATTGATTGATTTGATTGATTTGATTGATTTGATTGATTTGATTGATTTGATTGATTTGATGATTTGATTGATTTGATTGATTTGATTGATTTGATTGATTTGATTGATGGATTGATTTGATTGATTTGATTGATTTGATTCGATTTGATTGATTTGATTGATTTGATTGATTTGATTGATTTGATTGATTTGATTGATTTGATTGATTTGATTGATTTGATTGATTTGATTGATTTGATTGATTTGATTGATTTGATTGATTGTGATTTGATTGATTTGATTGATTTGATTGATTTGATTGATTTGATTGATTTGATTTGATTTGATTGATTTGATTGATTTGATTGATTTGATTGATTTGATTGATTTGAGTGATTTGATTGATTTGATTGATTTGATTGATTTGATTGATTGATTGATTTGATTGATTTGATTGATTTGATGATTGATTTGATTGATTTGATTGTGATTTGATTGATTGGATTGATTTGATTGATTTGATTATGATTTGATTGATATTGTTTGATTTGATTGATTTGATTGATTTGATTGATTTGATTGATTTGATTGATTTGATTGATTTGATTGATTTGATTGATTTGATTGATTTGATTGATTTGAATTGATTATGATTGATTTGATTGATTTGATTGATTTGGTTGATTTGGTGTGGGATTGGTGGTGATTGGTGATGGTGATGGTGTGTGTGAGGGAGTGATGGGAGTGTGTGGTGGGTTGTGGAGTGTGTGTGTGTGTGTGGTGTGTGGGGGTGTGAGGGGTGGGAGGTGTAGGGTGTGGATGGATGGTTGGTGTGGATGGTGGTGTGGGTGGTGGTGGGTGGGGTGGGTGGGGTGGGATGGGTGGGTGGGGAGGGTGTTGTGGGAGGGTGTTGTGTGTGGTTGGAGGGGTGGGTTGGTGGGTGTTGGAGGGTTGGGGTGGGAGGGAGTGGGTGGGTGGGGTGGGAGTGGGTGGGGTTGGATGGAGGTGGGTTGGAGGGTGGGGTGGGTGGGGTTGGTGGGTTGGAGGGGTGGGTGGGGTGGGTGTGTGGTGGGATGGGGTGGGAGTGG